>NC_071984.1:1411520-1433857 GCF_026283585.1 Hylaeus volcanicus | reverse complement strand
TCTTCACTGTTCATCAATTTCCTTAATTTTTCTTTTCATTTTCGTCATTTTTCTGCAATTTCATTTATTTTTCTTTCATTTTCTTCAATTTTTTTGAGTCTTCTTTAATTTTGCTCTAGGTATTTTCCAGTTTCCTTTAATTTCCTTCATTTGCCTTCAGGTTTATTTAATTTTCCTTTACTTATTTTTCAATTTTTCCCAATTTCCTTCATTTCCCTCTCATTTTCTTTTATTTCCTTCATTTTCCTTTCATTTTCTCTTATTTATTTTTCTTCCTTTTTCCTCAATTTTCTTCATTTTCTTTTCATTTTCTTCCATTCTCTTCAGCCTCCTTTAATCCTTTTCTTCAATTTTCGTCAATTTTCTTCAATAATCAACGCTTTCCCATAATCTCCTCCAGTCTTCTTCAATTTCCCACAGTTTCATTCAATTCTTATCAGTTTCCTTCAGTCTCTCATTAAAAACCAAATAATCTATACCTAACCCAATCTCCCAAGGCCCTGCACAAAACATTCTCAAATTAACAAATACAAACAAATGCTCCCGGAAAAAAACCTAACAGAATCCTCACTGAATCTAATAATCCAACACGCACAAATATACATACACACCTACGTACTCGAAGATTCGAGATAACATCGGCCAAAGTCCTAGCAAAGCAATTGTCTTTCGGCAATCGATGCCTCATCGGAATCATGTTTCCTTACCAGAACAAGTTGTCGATAAGGACCAGAACGGAAGGAATTTGTGCTCCTATTTGCTGAAAGGCTGGCAAGCCCGTTAGGCTGACATCAGAAGGAGGCATCAACAGTGTGACAATCGCTTCCGTGCATCATATCAACTCGTCACGTTTATCGCAACAAATAACGCTTGCCTGTCCGCCCCGCTGTTTCCACGAATGTTTTCCGAGGCCGATATTAGCTAATCACGGATCTTCTGGCTGTGGTGTTACGCAACGGCGTGCAACGTAACCGCAGCCAATCTCGGTAAGATCCTATCGGCTTCCGAAGAGTGACTGTAGCCAGCAGGAGGAAAGCAATACAGCGTGCGACTGAGTGAGTAGCGCGGATTTAACGTCTAGCAAACCGCTCGGATCCCTTCTTCTGTCACATTAGCGTCAGCGGATACATGCAACGTGATCATCGGCAAACCGTGGCTTCCATTTCGTATCCAATCTCTTTCGACGGTTTAAGAAATTAACGGCCCGACGTTCGCTCCTATCTCGAGCCGATTATTTTTTTCGTTGCCTCAACATCGCGCGTTTCTAGGATTTCTTCGGTTGGATTCGATATTGTTCGAGCCAGGTCAGCATGATCGGGTTTGGCAATTTTGTTCAGGTTGGTTGGGCTTGGTTAGGCTTGTTTAAGTCAGACGGGTTACGTGGATCTCGTTGCATTCATCAAATTTGTTCAATTTGGACAATTCTGTCTTGTTCTGAGCAATTTTCATTACTTTCCTTCCTTTTTCTTCAATTTTTTTTATGTTTGTTTCATTTTCTGCAATTTTATTTATATTTATTTCATTTTCTTCGATTTTCTTCCAGTTTATTTATTTTTGTTTCATTTCCTTCGATTTTCTTCGATTTTACTTACTTTTGTTTCACTTTTTTCAATTTTCCTAATTTTTATTTATTTTTCATTAATAATCTTCAATTCTCTTTAATTTTATTTATTTTCTTTCATTTTCTTCAACTTTCTTCAATTTTATTTACTTGTGTTTCATTTTCTTCAATTTTCTTAAGTATTATTTATTTTTCTTTCATTTTCTCCAATTTTCTTCAATTTTATTTATTTTCTTTCATTTTTCTTCAACTATCTCAAATTTTATTTATTTGTCTTTCATTTTCTTCAATTTTCCTTAATTTACTTACTTTTTCTTTCATTTTCTTATAATTCTCTCTAATGTTCGTTATTTTCATCCATTTTCTTCAATATTCTTAAATTTCATTTACTTTCATTTTCTTCAATTTTCCTTAATTTACATAATTTTTCTTTAATTTTCTTCAATTTTCTTTAATGTTCTTTATTTTCTTTCATTTTCTTCAACTTTCTTCAATTTTACTTATTTGTCTTTCATTTTCTTTAGTTTTCTCTAATGTTATTGGTTCTCTTTCATTTTCTTCAACTTTCTTAAATTTTATTTATTTTTCTTTCATTTTCTGCAATTTTCCTTAATTCTCTTAATTTTTCGTTCATTTTCTTCAGTATTCTTAAATTTTCCTTAATTTTCTTAACTTTTCATTCATAATCTTCAATTCTCTCTAATTTTATTTATTTTCTTTCATTTTCTTCAACTTTCTTCAATTTTATTTATTTGTGTTTCATTTTCTTCAACTTTCTTAAATTTTACTTATTTGTCTTTCATTTTCTTCAGTTTTTTCTAATGTTATTGGTTCTCTTTCATTTTCTTCAACTTTCTTAAATTTCATTTATTTTTCTTTCATTTTCTGCAATTTTCCTTAATTCTCTTAATTTTTCGTTCATTTTCTTCAATTTTCTTTAATTTTCTTTATTTTTCTTTTATTTTCTTCAATTTTCTTCAATTTCCTTAATTTTTCTTTCATTTTCTTCAATTTCGCCCAATTTTCTACAGCTTCAAGTTCCAGATTCTTGTCTTCCCAAACCCCTAACACTTTCCTCCCTGCCACAGAAACCTTCTAGTCAGACTTTTAAACACGACTTTCTAATACCCAAGCCCGTGTTCGATGATCAACAACTTTCTCTTCTTGACCCCTTATCTAATCTCCCATTCTTCAGCTATCACATTGCCACAAGTGATAGGATCCTCCTACTATACCTACCACAGACTCCAAACCACGAATCCAAAACATAAAGCGACACCCTAGTACCCCGCCATTCGCCACTTTAGAGTTCTAAATGCCTCTATCATACGTTTCTCTTCTTAAGACTCCAGAGACGCTGTCACCAACCAAACCGCGAGACCAAGGTCCTCTTCAGGGTTCCAATCACCTCTATCAAAGGTTCCTCAAGACAATAGATACCCTATCATAGACCAAACCGCGAGACCAAGGTCCTCTTCAGAGTTCCAATCGCCTCTATCAAAGGTTCCTCAAGACAATAGATACCCTATCATAGACCAAACCACGAGACCAAGGTCCTCTTCAGGGTTCCCAGTTGTCTCTATCAACCCTTCCCCTACTCCAATCCTGCCCCGACACCGGACACGCCATCGTCAACTGCGAATCCCCGAATCATTATCCCCGTCCGAGGATTCCCTTTCGATTTCCATATCCCCTTCAAACACCATCCCCGAAAATCGTCGAGGCAGATCCGATCGTCCCGTCCCGAAAGTGGCTGGGATCTATCGCCTAGCTAATTAAATAATCCCCCGGGTCCCGGTCGCGGTTCGTAGATGGTAGGAACAGGTCGATACATCTCATTGTAACAGGATAAACAGGAGTTGAGACACGGTAGTGGCCGGGGTGTAGTCGTGGGGGCAACGAAACGGGCCCCGGGGGAACGAATAAGAGAACCACCTGAAAGGAGAAGAGGAGCCAGCGGCGCGGACGAAGGAACGAGCGAACAGAGTGGCCGAAGAGGAGGAAGGAGAGGAGACTAGAGGTCCCGGTGGGTGGAGAGGCATCGTAGGAGGGGGCCAGGAGGGGAAGGAGAAGCCGAGGGGACTTCTTAGCTTCGGTTCGTGGGCCCACCGGCCGTTGGAATCCGAGATCGCGTCTGATCGCAATTAAGGCCCCGCTCGGGCCGCGGCTGTGAATATTTTATTCCAGTCGTCGTCTTCCCTCCCTCTTCCACCCGTCCGCCCTCTGGTCCCCTACCAAGGAGGCTCTCTGTACACTTGGCAGTGTTACACCGTGCATCACGCTTCTTCCTCCTCTCGAACACGCTCCTCGAGCCGTGTTTCACCCGGCCGTAATACAGAGGCTTGCTTCTTCACTCTCCCTCCCTCCCTCCCACCCTCCCGCCGCCCGTCGCTGGTCTTCGCTTCGTCCCGGCCGCTGGTGGCTGGTTGCGCCGGCGTACCGGGCCCCGAGGAGGGGCCCAATTCGAAACGAGCGAATTTGAATACGGACGGCCAGGTTCAGAAACAATGGGGACATCGACGGACCACACGGGATGCGAGCAAATGGTCGAACAACCGGGCGACATGCGTTCCGGCAACCACTGCCTTTCTTAGGGCCGCTGGGCCCTAAACAGTCCGCCTCCTCTCGCTAAGGCTTTGCAGCTGGGCCCCCTAACGTTGTGAGTTAACTGTTCGCGGACCAGGACGTTTCTGGAGCTTATCCGGGAATTGTTTAAAAATGTCGACGCGTAGAGGAATGATAAGACAGAGGTCTTTTGTATTCATAGTTTATGCATAGGGTGGCTAGTTTCGGAAATAAAAATTAAAGACTCGACAGCCGTTTCATTCCAAGGTTCCTGGGCATTCGATCACACTTTAAAATAGAAATCGCTGTAACTTGGTTCAACGTCGGTGAAATTCTATCTGATTTGCAGAGCTGCTGATGACAGGACTCGCTGTCGTACCGACAGGGCATCCTATCTTATCGATCGGTTGCTCTCTTCGATTTCTCTTTGTTGGTAACGCAGAACCGTTGATCCGAAGTCTACATTACCAATCTTCGTTGTAGCTGCTGATGACAGGACTCGCTGTCGTACCGACAGGACATCCTGCCTTATCGATCGGTTGTTCTATTCAATTTCTCTTTGTTGGTAACGCAGGACCGTTGATCCGAAGTCTACATTACCAATCTTCGTTGTAGTTAATGGAACAGTGGAATAGTTCAAGGCGTACGTTGATGAGGTAGGATGCTCTGTCGGTAGGTCATAGTATCAACAGTTCTGCATTATTGACAAGGAGACCTGTATTACCAACCAAATATTCCACGTTGCCAATCTATAAAGGAAAAATCTATAAACAGAAATGAATTCTTAAGATACGTATGTGCATACAAGTATTAATTTGATTGAATTTGAAACCAGGCTTCTGATTAATGCAAAGATTTGCCAGCAGAGTGTTCTACATTGCCAACAGGACTATATTATCGACAGAATGTTCTACATTGCCAACAGTCCTGTATTATCGATCGAATGTTCTACATTACCGAGCCGTACTAGGAAACAGAAATTTACTCTGAAAATACGTGGGTCCTGGAGAAATAGATATACAAGATTGAGGAGGATGAAGGGGGTGGAATGTACCCAGAGTGTTATGGGCGCGAGGTGTGAAAAGATAAACGGTGGTGAGAGATGAGAGGACAGCAGAGATCGCCGCGTAAAAGTTTCTCACGTGTCGCGCGGATCTCGGTTCCTGCGCGCGGTGTATGCGCGAAGGAAGCGAAGAGGGGGGGGGGGGGACGCCTCCGTCATAACAAGGAACCCCCCGCGGACGAACTAATTTTCCCGGATGACTCGCGAGGCTACGGCCCCGCGGGGGTCTGAAACAATGCGCGAGAAACGGCCCTTTAGACCCTATAAGACTTACACGCCCCCGGCCGCGGCGTGCTCCTCTCTCAAACTCGTCGACTATTCGCTGAATCACCTTCTGGGTACCGTGCGTGATGTGTCTCGCGGCTCCAGCGATGTCTACGAACCAATCGATGCCTTCCAAATCACGTTCTCGAACCATTCGGTTAATTTAACGGAGGAGGGTCAGATTTAAGAATTATTTTTTAGACAAACGAACAATTTTCTTGCAATTATTTTAATGGCACCTGGAAGAATGTTTATTAGGGCACGCGTCGGAATTTTTGTGTCTGAAGATATCTTAAGGTAGCAGCGCAACATGTTCAGTTGGCAATACAGATTTCCTCGTTGGCAATGTAGAGTGCTCTGTCGATAAGTGCTTTAAGGTATCAAAGTATATCGACAGAGTGCGATACATTACCGACAGAATAGCCTACCTTATCGATCGATCGTCGTCTAGATAGATCTCTTTTCAGTGTGAAAGACAGAGTCGATAGAGTAGAATTCTATAGCTGGAATATTCCAAATTTTAATTTCATTAAATATGAATATATGTATATAAATATATATATTAAATTTCAAATTCAGTAAAATGATACGTTTGTATCTATTCCCTTTGCAACTATAAATTTCTAGAATAAATTATTGTTTTCATTTGGGACTCCGTAATGCAGAACATTCAGTCGGCAATGCAGATCTCTTTGTGGGCAATGTAGGACACTGTGGAGAAGTGTGGAAGCTTGATCCAAGTATTGGAGCCTCGATGGATCTTCGTAGCCATCGCTGATATCTTCGTGTGGGAGAGCGGACTAAAAACACCTGCCCCATGCGGAGAAACGCATTGTCCTAATGGCCAAGCTTGTAATTACCATTGTCCCTGCGTGACCACCTCTTACAAAATCGAACCAGGCGAGCAACAACCCTATTATACCATCGCAATTCGAATTCCCCGATGGAATGAATCTCCTTTCTCCATCACGTGGCGTCACGAGGTCCTGAAACCTTCGATGCCTTATTTATAAACCAATTAACCCGAACAGTGGACCAAACGGATTGACTGGCAGCCTCGGATATCTGGTAATCTTTGTCTCGTGTCTGTGATAATGGAACAAATTATTCCGAGTATCCTAATAACTCCCCAGTGACGTACACGTCGTCTATGTAGTGACCTTTGAGAAGAACCAGAGCTCCCTTCGTCACTTTCTTCAAATTTACGCCTCAATTAATTAAAATCTATGCTTTTTCAAGATTAATTTCGTTTTTCTTTTATGCCTCGATAAAGTAGAACACTCAGTTGGCGATATAGATCTCCCTGTTGGCAATGCAGAATGTTCTGTCGATAAATCGTCGATCAATAAGTGCTCTACATTATCAACCTTTATCGATAGAACGTTCTACGTTACCGATCGACTGTTCCTTCTCTTTCTTCATTCGGATACGTGCATTCTTAGCTTAACACTCGCTCGACAGCACCACACCATAAAGTCTGGAAAGATTTTCATGTGTGCTTCTCATTCAGGTCTATAATTAATCATGTTGAATTTTCCAGGCCTACTTCACATTATTATTAAAAATCCAAACTATTACATCAAGAAGAACAAATTTTAGACTTCCTATTGATAATATAGAGCGTTTCATCGGTACTGCAGCACATTGTGTCGGTAGGTATTGCCGACAGAGTGTCCTGCATTGTCATCAGACGGATCTACGTTACCAACCAACTGTCCTACCCTACCTACACATAAAAGAAACTAAAATTTCAGGATTAATTTCTTTTTTCTTTTATGCCTCAATAAAATAGAAACTCAGTTGGCGATATAGATCTCCCTGTTGGCAATGCAGAACGTTCTGTCGATAAATTGTCGATCAATAAGTGCTCTACATTATCAACCTTTATCGACAGAACGTTCTACGTTACCAATCGACTAATCCTCGACGATTACTGACAACGTCAAGTAACTTCCCTTCGTTACTCTCCTTCTCTTCTTCCTAAGAAGTGGCAATTCGGTATGCCCGTGACTCGAGGGCCCTTAACCCTATGTTTGCCAGCATTCGAGCGGTTTTGCAGTTCGGATCTAGATAAAATCGATCAACGCCGGTCCGGGGCGGTCGAGTCTAATTAACTCGCGACGATTACTAATTGGACGTCTCCTACCGGGGTCAATTATCAGAGGAGGCGGTTAGAGACGGCGCTGTTCCAGCTGTAGACGCTGGAACGTTCGCTCAAGTGAACGTTGACCCCGCGGGTACTTGAAATGTTTCCAATTACGGGTCGGTGTTCTGTGTCGGCGCGCAAGGGGAGCTAAAATCCTTGCAAGGTGCCGCCCGTTCCTCTTCCTCAGCGTTGCTACCGCGGTGCTCCTGTTGTCAACGCGCCAGCCGCGGGACAAGAGCAAAAGTGGCTGAAGAATCTAGAGGAGAGGAACCAGTGTCCCCGGAGCTGGACTCATAGCTAGTTTATCGACGGAATGTAAGCAATCAGAGCAATCAATCGATGTGGTAGCGATGGTGAACGCTGTGCTCACCTACCAGAACATCCGTACCGGCTACTGGCTCTCTCTCCTAAGTCAGATACGCCATCTTCTCTTCGGGGTCCCCCGTCCAAGCCCGGGATTCGATCTGATATCTCGAACCGCCTCCATCGGCTATCACTCTCCTTCTCTGGCTATTCCTCCTCTTCCCCCACCACCGCTCCCACCCAGGGGCCCGTTGGCTTCTTTCTATTTCTCTCGGCTTGTCCACGTAAGCTGTTCCGTTCCAGCTATTCCGGGGTCAACCTCCAGCCAGAGTAACGCGGTGATCTTTGATGCCTCGATGCCGATCCGCGGAGTGCCGGACGCGAACGCCTGCGGCGATGATGCGTCCTTTCGACTCGGATATACTTGGTCCAGGCCCTGAACGTACTTGCGCTTTTTTAAAGGGGTGGCGAGGTTGTATGGACCATTAAAGAGTTTTCAAAAAGAGGCTTTAGGATTTTGTGTAATATATAACGTGATATTTATGAAAATATTTTTTACTAAAAACACTTGGCGCTAAGAACAAACAGGTATTAGTCGAACGATGAGGTAGGGCGTTCTGTCGGTGACGTAGGACAGCTTGTAGGTAAAGGTTGGTAATGTAGAACATTTATCGACAGAGTGTTCTGCATTGCCAACGAGGAGATCTGTATTATCGACTGACTGTTCTACCTTACCGAGACGTAGAAGAAGATAAAAATTCACTCCGAAATACATATATATATATAAAGAGAATAAACATAGAAATATACATTTTATCGAATTTGAAACCACGTTTCTTAGGTTCCGGTCCTGCAGTCCTAATTTATCGACTATTTTAAGACTTCATAATGTAGACTCCTGAGTAGTGGAAAGATCTGTTAACAGAATATTGAACTACACTACATATTTGCACAACAATTATAGTTTCTGCCTTCGAGTTACTAATAAACACACCCCTGAATCTCTATATTTTCATATCATTAGCATAAATTCCCATAAGTTCCCACTTTCCAATTATTTATCCGGCAAGTGAATGCCTGGAACGATTCCTTTATCTTCCCTCGGAGGTTCTGGTGCAAAGTCCTGTGCCACGGCGCAGAGAAGTTTTCTCAGGACGTATAGAAGCCGCGAGGGTTTGGGTTCTGGTCCAACCCATCCATCGTTCGGGTGTCTGCTCGGCTCGTTAGCGATTCTGCATGAGTTGTCCCTGTTCCCTGATCTCTTGTCTTTTTTAGTGGGCTCACGAGCGAGCTGGTCCTCCTCTGGCCTGGCCCCGTAGGTTCCCTTGACGTGGGACCACCCCATGTACCGGACAGGTATCCCCGTCTGTCACGTGACCTGTCACGTATGGGCATCTCGTGGGCCATGCCCATATCGCGGAGGCGCTAAGCGCGCATAACTTTCCGTTTCCGACCGTCGGATGTGGGAAAGAACGTTTGACGAGACGGCCAGGACTTACGACGACGCCCGGGTGGACGCCCTCTAGGCCTGAAATCCGAGGACAAGTCCTGCCAGCTCATAAAGCTCCGGGAAACGATCGTACAACGCGAGGTTTTATGGACCGTTAAACCTGGCAAAGTCGGGTACGATGTATTACTTTGGATGGCGCGGAGCTTGCCCGGACAGGATTCGAATTGACTCGTCAGGCGACAGGGATGAAACTGGTTCCAACTTGGGACAAGTGTTTCTTGGAATTTTTATAGACTGACTGTTGGACAACTATAGGAGACTTGGGAAACCTGGCCAGTTCTAAAGAAAAGTGGAGAAATGGTACAAATTTGAAATTACTAATCCTGCACAAACCTAGGCAAACGCGAACAAACCATATCAATCTTACACAAAACCTAACCAATCTGTACCATTCATGTTGGACGACCCCCGAACAAACCAAAGAGTACTAATGTTAAATTATTAATCCTGCACAAACCTGGGCAAATGCGAACAAACTATATCAATCCTGCTCAAACCTAACCAATCTGTACCATCCATACTGAAAAACTTAACAAACTAAACGGTACAAATTTTAAATTACTAATCCTGCACAAACCTAGGCAAACGCGAACAAACCATATCAATCTTACACAAAACCTAACCAATCTGTACCATTCATGTTGGACGAACCCTGAACAAACCAAAGAGTACTAATGTTAAATTATTAATCCTGCACAAACCTGGGCAAATGCGAACAAACTATATCAATCCTGCTCAAACCTAACCAATCTGTACCATCCATACTGAAAACCTTAACAAACTAAACGGTACAAATTTTAAATTACTAATCCTGTGCAAACCCATCCAATCTGTACCATCCTAATTAATCCCAAACAAATCCAAACAAACCTGACCAATTCCGAACAAACCTGAATAAACCATATCAATCCTGAACAATCCTAACGAAACCGAACAAGCCATGTCAATCCAGCTCAAACCTAACCAATCTGTACCATCCTTATTAATCCCAAACAAATCCAAACAAACCTGACCAATCCTGAACAATCCTAACGAAACCGAACAATTTGTAACCAAACTGACACCCTAGAAACATGTAACATCAAACCTAACAAAAATAATACGTGGATTTGCCTGTGATCCACGCAGAGAATTTGAATAATTTCGTCACTAGACATTGTCAAAACGTGTACGACTCGTTGTTGGAGATTTTTGCGAGACGTGTAGCGACCCGTTAAGTGGGAGCAGAGGCTGTAAAACGACTGGAAACTTTACGTAACTCGTAACAGGCGCGCGGACATCATCGGTTATCGCACGTAACCGGTTACATGGCGGCGCTGTGGCTGCAGGTCCGACGCATTCAAGGTCTTCGATTTCCCATATTTCCACCGTGCGTCTGGCGACGCTGCTGCCCGCTGAAGGTAACAGCAAAATAAATTTGATTTCGTCCTGGCGCAGTAGTACGTTACACGTGTTGGATCCAACAGATAGCATCTTCGCCTGGTATCGATTTCACAAAAGGCTCTCCTACCCTCTGCCCTCCCTCTTGGCCGGTGTCGCCCTGACTTTCGTCCTTTCCTTCCTGTCGACGAGCCATCGAATTACCGACCACTCCATCGATAACGAATTTCTGATCGTACCTGCGCTTTGGGATGCACGTTTCATCGAGAATCTGCCTATTTGGACTAGTATAATCATGTAATCCCGAGGAACCATCAAAAGGTATTTTCATGTATTGTATTATAAAAACCTTTTTATTGTAAATCCAATTTAAAATAAAATAAAATGGCATGTGTCCTAACCTACGTCGCTTAAAAATCAATTTTTATAATGGTGAACGTTCGGTTGACGATACAGATCTCTTTGTTGGCAATGCAGAACATTCAGTCGATAATGCAGATCTCTTTGTTGGCAATGCAGAACATTCGGTCGACAATCCAGATCTCTTTGTTGGCAATGTAGAACACTGTCTTCGTTATGAATCCAGTTTTAAATCAAATAAAATGACATGCGCCTGATATTCTTGAACCTGTGCCACTTAAAAATCAATTTATGTTTCAGTTTACAGCACTTTTATAGTGCTGAACGTTCGGTCGACAATCCAAATCTCTTTGTTGGTAATGTAGAACATTCGGTCGACAATGCAGATCTCTTTGTTGGCAATGTAAACTACCCTGTTGATAAATCATTCAGTCGATAATTGCTCTACATTATCAACCTTTACCTACAAAATGCACTACATTACCAACAGAATGCACTACCTTACCAATCAATTGGCTTCTCCTTTCCTTCACTGTCGCATTTCTTAATAAAATTTTAAATAGCGCATGTGGGCTTCTTATCAGGATAAGTTTTCGGACTTTGTTTCGTATTGTTATTAAAATCCCAACCTATTACGTCAACAAAAAAATAAATACTTGGTTGTTTAAAATAGAATATGAAGAATATAAAGAAGACGAAGCAACCGGCGGATCATTCTTGATGAAATAAGGATACACTTGTTTCGCCGCCTCGAAGGTAGGAAATTGAATAACCATCGCGCATTGTACGCGGTAATTATAATTGAAAAGTACGGTTTGAAGGCGTCAACAACACGGATTGGGCGTTGATGTGACGACACTCCCATAGGGTTTGTTCAGGAAAAAATGAGGGAACTCGCATGCATAATGCATTCGGTATCAGTGTTCCTGCATTGTTCTCCGATGAACGAGTATCAATGCTTCAGGAATCTGAGTGTTAAAAAATAGTAAATTATTTAAGAAAATACTGGCTTTGGAAGTTGGTACTCTATAAATTTTTACAGAAAACTGTCTTCAAAAATAAATTTATATCTCTACAACTATTAGACATAATAAACTTTTCCTTCATTCATTTCAATAAAGAAAAATTATTGTTTCTAAATTTATTCTTTTTTTTTGCTATTGCAAATTTGATGTTTACGAGTTAAAAATAATATAAATTCTTTTATATTACTAATGCACTCTGATATACTTCTGCGATCATTTCGATATACTAAATTTACAATTTATAAATTGCTTTTAATACTAAAAATTATTGTTAAACAAGAATATAGATAATTCTGTCTAAAAATACAATGTTTTCACTAAAATTTTACCCTTTCTTGCCAAAAAAATTGATAGAAGAATGTCCTGCGTTCAATAATACACATTCCTCCTTAAAAAAAAAAACACAATCAACCGAATTCGACAATTTATATTTCATAAACAAATGGAAACCCACTAAAATCATGACTTAAACCCTCTATAATTTCACATATACTACGTTCCACCATAATTCGACTAAAATCCACAAGCAGGAAGTGATCGATTTTCCCGTCTTAAATGCTTCATCAGAAGTCATTTCACCCGCGTTTCAACCGCGAGCAAATCTTCCCTGAACTTAGCCAGCCCGAAAAGATCGCGCGATCGATCATCTCGCCAGCCTCGATACGTTCCCTCTCCTCTTTTTATTCGAAAATTTCCTGTCCAAAAAGATCTGTGAAAAAAAAAGAGGATCGATGAGGACCGTCGAATAGAAACGTACAAATTGTGCGGGCTGAGAACGAGGATGGTTCCCAGGTACGGTCCCCAGGATTCTTCAAGGACTGAGCCGTTCGATGGACCGATCCATCATTGTACGCCTGGCAGGGACAATCTGTTAGGCGCTGGAGGACGCGTCGTTATGACTACCGGCCTCTGTTATTATTCCTGCCTCGGCCGAGCAAGTTGTTTTCGAGGAAACTGTCACCTCCGTCCAGGGAGCACTTGCGTATTTAAGGTTATGTCTCTTTTGAGGTTAGGTTTCGGCTGGATCTTCGGACTCTGGTAGGGGCGAATATGGTTCCTAGATAGTAAATAGATGGATAGTGGGTATTATAGTAAGGAATTGAAAATTGTGACAATATTTTTGTTTTTATAATTTGTCCTCTAGGTCAAGGATTGGATAATGAACTTCTTCTGAACATCAATAGGCACAACGGAAGAGGATCAGTGTCTACTAAAATTGCATCATGTATTTGTTATTACGGAACCTGTGGACAGTTGTAGGATTACCTACTGAATCAGTGTCACATATGTTAGTTAGTGTCACATATGTTAAAACTCTAACGCTAGACTCCAACTGAATATCCAAAAATTAAATTGTCAGGTTCGTCCTTCATTTTCTAGTACCCCACATCAACAATGAAAGCCTAGAGCGTTCTACTTAAGACTCTAATGTTGGACTCGAACTAATTACCTCTCCTAGAACTGATCTCAAACCTCGTCAAACATTAGAACCGTCAGGTTCCTTCCATCCTCCATTTTCTAGTACTCCACATTAACAAAGCCTCAGACGTCCTGGCTAAGTACTCTAGTATCCTACTTAAGACTGTGACGATAGAGTCCAACTGATTACCTCTCCTAGACCTGATCACAAACCTCGTCAAACCCTAGAACTGCTAGGTTCCTTCCATCCTCCATTTTCTAGTATCCCACATTAACAAAGCCTCAGACGTCCTGGCTAAGTACTCTAGTATTCTACCTAAGACTGTAACGATAGACTCCAACTGATTGCCTGTCCTAGACTTCATCACAAACCTCGTCAAACCCTAGAACTGTCAGGTTCCTACCATCCTTCATTTTCTAGTATCCCACATCACCAATGAAAGCCTGGAGCATTTTACTTAAGACTCTAATGTTAGACTCCAATAGACTATCTCTCCTAGACCTGGACACAAACTTCATCAAACACTAGAACCGTCAGGTTCCTTCCATCCACCATTTTCTAGT
The DNA here is from genome assembly GCF_026283585.1 of Hylaeus volcanicus. Lineage (NCBI taxonomy): Eukaryota > Metazoa > Arthropoda > Insecta > Hymenoptera > Colletidae > Hylaeus > Hylaeus volcanicus. The sequence goes on along the minus strand of NC_071984.1, from coordinate 1,419,697 downwards.
ACCCCACATTAACAAAGCCTCAGATGTCCTGGCTAAGTACTCTAGTATCCTACCTAAGACTGTAACGATAGACTCCAACAGATTGCCTCTCCTAGACCTGATCACAAACCTCATCAAACCCTAGAACTCTCAGGTTCCTTTCATCCTTCATTTTCTAGTATCCCACATCAACAATGAAAGCCAGGAGCATTTTACTTAAGACTCTAATATTAGAGTCCAATAGACTATCTCTCCTAGACCTGGACACAAACTTCATCAAACCCTAGAACTGTCAGGTTCCTTCCATCCTCCATTTTCTAGTACTCTACATTAACAAAGCCTCAGACGTCCTGGCTAAGTACTCTAGTATTCTACCTAAGACTGTAACGATGGAGTCTAACTGATTACCTCTCCTAGACCTGGACACAAACTTCATCAAACACTAGAACCGTCAGGTTCCTTCCATCCTCCATTTTCTAGTACCCCACATTAACAAAACCTCAGATGTCCTGGCTAAGTACTCTAGTATCCTACCTAAGACTGTAACGATAGACTCCAACTGATTGCCTGTCCTAGACCTGATCACAAACCTCGTCAAACCCTAGAACTGTCAGGTTCCTTTCATCCTCCGTTTTCTAATACCCTACATCAACAAAGCATCAAACATCCTGCCTAAGTACTCTAGTATCCTACCTAAGACTGTAACGATAGACTCCAACTGATTCCCTCTCCTATACTTAGCCACAAACCTCATCAAACCCTAGAACTCTCAGGTTCCTTCCATCCTCCATTTTCTATTACCCCACATCAACGCGCCTCGAGTACCCTGCCTAAGTACTCCGGCAGCACCGGTTTGATCCAGGGGTCCACGGGTATGAGACAACGGGAGGAGTAGTCGAATTTGGCGCTGACACGCGATATCGACATCCGCATCCGGCATAATTATGCAAAAACCGTGGAAGGGAGAGGCCGGAATCGGGCGAGATCAAAACGCCGCGGACGGTCCGGACAAATTGTTGGATTTATGGATCGGTGATGGGGCGAGAGGCTGGATCCACCCCGTTATCGTCAAAATCTCCGTAGCTTCCGAGAAGGAGACGAAGGGGGGCAACAGGACGAAAAAAGAGGAGCGGGGGGAGCCACGAATGTAAAGCGTCCGAGCTGTTCCCCTCAGCCGGCGTGGTATAATCCTAATGTTACATGCCCGCCAGAGACAGCCTCTTCTCCTTCCACCGTTTCGTCCTTTTCTCATTCAGGGAGGAGAGTGCGCGCCGGAGAATGTAACGCAGCGTTGGACAAACCCGCCGAAAGAATTTGCCCCCAGAGCGATAAAACCGCGGCGGGCGGAGGGAGGGGCGAGGCTGGGCCTTGGCTTGGTCGAGTGGCGAAATTTAAAGCCTGCCTCTCACGTCGGCACATAAGGAGTCACGAGAAAAGTGGACGAAAAATTGTTCTCCGGGCTGCTGGAGCCGCGCGTGCCTGATTGGATCAGGATTGCGCCGAGGAAACCTCGCTGGTTGCGCAAAAGGCGTGAGCGATTGCGCAAACTGCTTCAGGAATTTCGCTAGAAAGGGGTTCGGGCGCCTATAGGGGAGATTTGGGAAGATCTTTCCAGACGGGAACTGGGAAAGTGGCTGTTTTAGGGTTAAATAAGGTTTGTGATCAAGTCTAGAGGTTAGAGCTGTGCTAGAGTAATGATACTCTAGGGTAGAGCTATGCTAGAGTAATGTTGCTCTAGGTTAGAGCTGTGGTGAAACTGTGTTACTCTATATTAGAGCTGTGCAAGGGGAGATTCATTTACAGAGTAACGTTAGTGCCTTAACAGGTCAGGTTGGGCGTCTACAGGAGAGATTTGAGAAGCTTTTTCCCAAGTGCTAGAGTAATGTTGCTCCGAGTTAGAGCTATGCTAGAGTAACGTTGCTCTAGGTTAGAGCTGTGCTGGAATTGTGTTACTCTATATTAGAGCTGCGGGACGCCTACAGGTGTGGTTCGTGAAGCTATTTCCAGAGGGTGGCGGGGTGCTGCCTGGAAGAGATAGTCGGTTGAAGTCGAGGGTTAGGTCTGAATTATATCAGTAATAGCATAAGACGATCCAGCGTTGAATGGTCCAGGAGGATATTATGGTAGTTGCTATTAGAACGTTTGATAATGTACCGAACACGTAGAATTGCACTGAATGACCACTAATAGCACCACTAATAGCAAAGTAGAAACAATTGTTACCCACGAATGGGTTAGACGTTGAGGTACTGATGAACTACCGACGAATTCCAGATAACCTACCGATATTTCTACGGATGCAGTAGCTGAAACTCCAATTGTCCACAAGTCAAGTAACGATAAGGACGTGAATGAGACTTGGGTAGTTTCCTTGTTACCGTTATGGAGAGGGTTCACCAAAATGGCGCATGGTCCAAAATGGGGCTGAGGAACTGGTACGACTGCAAGAGCTTGGAGTCGAGGCGCGGTCCCTTTGTGATGCCTCGCGAGGAATTCCAGCGTCGAAAAGCTACTCATAGAAGGCTGCTGGCCCGCTCTATACGCGCGAACGCATACAGTCGCGATGGAAAGTATGTTAACGAGGGGGTCGTGCATGATCATGCTCGGTAGAAGTAATGTTAAACCTGTTCCTTCAAGTCTACATCCAGATTCTTTTGATAGAGGAGCTCTTCGAATAACGATATACCTGAGATCGTGTTTAATTGTCACTTAGTATCGTTAGTAATTTTTAGAGCATTTTTAGAACATTATAATAGTGCGACTTTACTATATTTTGTTTTGCTATAGAAGCGATTGGATGTACCATTAGACCAGGCCTGGATCATCCTTCAACGTTGCTGAATATCAATCATCAATTTTTAGAGCAGTAACTCTATCATGATTTTGCTATATTCATTTTACTACAGAATCGGTTAGATGTACCAATCGTATAGAGCTATATTTGTGGCCGTCTTGTACTTTGTTAAATATTTTTGACCGGTTATTAAAGTAGCACCACTCTTGGAATCTCTCTAGTATGCTTTATATAGTAGAAATGAAATTATGAACCCTAAAAAGCTTCTAGCTATGTCAAATTTATATTTCTCTACACTAGAGGTTTGCTGAACAAACCTCAGTGAGTATGTTTCTGTGTATTAGAGTTGCTTTGGTCTAGTTGGTTGCTCTAGGTTAGAGCTGTACTAGAATAACGTTGCTCTAAATTAGAGTTATACTGGAGTCGTGTTACTGTTTATTAGAGCTGTGTTAAGCTTAATTATAGCTCTACTTGGGTTGTGTTACTTTAAATTAGGGCTGATATTGTTCAGCAACATTACTCTAAATTAGAGCTACGCTAGAGCAATATTCCTCAAAATTAGAGCTGTGCTATAATTGTGTTACTCTAGATTATAGACATGCTAAACTCGTATTTCTTTAAATCATAGATACCCTGAACCAGCATCGAGACAAATTACATCCACGATAGATCAATGTAGCTCTAGATCGTAACTACTCTGAACGCGTCATACTTTAAATTAAAGCTCCAGTCTCGCGTTTCTCTACCTCCCTCGCATGTCAGACCACGTTAAGGCCTGGTTTGGGTTACAAATCCCGAACTTTTCAGTAGGACTGTATGCCCAGTCCGTTCTCGAGAGTCCCCGTGTTTTATTGGGAGGACCCCGCGACATAGTCGGCGCGTTTTGACGGGCCCCCGCGGATCGCATACGAAATCAACGTGGATCGCTTTACCCAGGACCGGCGCGAGACGAGTTTTATCGCTCGAGAACGTACGTCGACAGCCATGTAAATTATGCGTCACTTTCACGTGCTCGGGTAGACACTAATTTCTACCGTTACTCGCCTCCCCGTTAATTTTGACCTTCGACGATTCGCAGGATGCTTTAAGGAGCTCCACCGCTCCCAACTGATTTACTGACGAGCGCTTACCAACCTGGCTCCTGACGGTCGCCGCAACCGGAAGTTAATAAATTATCGGAAGTTATTGTTATTATTCTGGCTTCACTGTTAATTGCGAGCGAGGAAATAATTGCGCTGCTCAGGGGGGGCCATTAACGTCATGCGCCCTCCGTTTCTGACATTTTCATTTCCATTAGTGCAACCGCAACCGATCACGATCCAGTTAACCTTTTAATCATCGCTCTTAGGCTTGCTCAGCTACGAGCCAAATGCTCTATCCACTCCCGTTTCAGACACCCGATGGACACTCTTCTTGGACTCATTAAGCCCCGAGGTGTTTCACAATTTACCTCAATTACACTCTATTCTCTTAATAAAGTATCAGACCGGATCAATTATTACGAAATCACACTCTACTCGTTTCTTTAAGAACAATACACTATTTCAGAGCCAAACAATCTTATTTCAGAGTCATTCTTTCCTGGAGATGAGTTAACTCTGAAGAAACTAAAGACGATGACACCAAAAACGTGGGAAACCTCTCCGGATCAATTCCCCGCGCTAATACGAACGAAAAAGTACTTTGCCATTTTTCAAACCGACGTTTCTTTACCGAGATACAGACGGGTCAAGTTTCGATGGGCGTGGCCGCGCGTCACGTGGTCCACGCGCCCGCGTGCGGTCAGCTGACCGTGCGTCACGTGATCCGCGCGCCTGCGTGCGGTCAGCTGACCGTGCGTCACGTGGTCCGCGCACCCGCGTGCGGTCAGCTGACCGTGCGTCACGTGGTCCGCGCGCCCGCGTGCGGTCAGCTGGCCGTGCGGAGCACCGCGAGTTACGTGAGCAAACTTAAATCAATCATATCTACGTAACAAGGAGTCAGATTGCAAAACGGTAAAGAACTTTTCGCTTGCATTTATCGCGAGGAATCGTTCCCGAAAGAAGATTCCTGTGTACCAACGTGAATAAACTATACAATTGCAAGCAACAATAATAACTATTCCGCAAATGGATTCATCGTAACACCCTCGTCATCTGACATCTATCGATGAGTTATTCTCGTTTACGAAAATAAATAAATCGAATCTCCTTAGTTTAAAAAAAAAAAAAAAATGAACGCCGGAGGATATGGTCGTGGAGCGGTCCGCGCGGAAATCGCGCGGTCCGTGGAATTCCGAGGGTGTTTGGCGACCTATCGAGGGATCGAAAAGTCCGAAAGGAGCCGGTGTACGAAGCGGTCCGAGCCGGCAAGAGGGCCCGGGCCCCATTTATCATACAGGAAACAATAGGAACTGGCAAAACACGTGCTTCGCGCGCGCTCTGCAAAACCAGCCGAGGCGCAGACCGAACGACGACCAGAAAGAGGTAAAGGAGGGGGAGGGAGGGAGGGAGGGGAGGAGAGAATAGCCGCGAGGGAGATTCGAGAAGAGAGGGTCCAGATACATAATACGCCGAGGCACACCGGGCACAAACAGGCCAAAACAACGGCCGCGAGCGTCCCCGCTCGACCTGGTCGGACAGAGAGAGAGACCGAGTGGGGCCAACGGGGTGACCGGTCTCCCTTCATTTGTTAAAACAATATAACAATTCATTTTTGTCACATCCACTGTCGAAGACCTTTTATTGTGACGGGGAGCCCCTCGGAATTGTTTCACCGCTGGCCAAACTATTGTCAACCGACTGCGCTCTCTCCTCTTCCAGGGCCGCACGAGTTCTCCCAGGACACGATGATCTCTAACGCGCATCCTGCGGCTGCGATATTCTCATCGGGGTCTTCTGTAATCGTAAACAGCGAGTATATTACCCCCAGAATGTTTTTTGGAATGTACAACTGAAGAATTGAACCTCCAGAAGTAGAACAAAAAGTTACACTTTATAGGTTAGGATTTCCCACTCGGCGGATATTTTTGAAAATTTGTTTGCTTTGTCGCCCTATATGTAGAAATGACCACATCAAATTTCATCAGTTTCTGATGATTCGTTCTCGAGATAATTGGTGAAATGTAGCTCTAGGTCAGAGCTGTGTTAGAGTAATGTTGCTATAAGTTAGAGCTGTGCTAGAGCAACATTCCTCTAGGTTAGAGCTATGCTAGAGCAACATTGCTCTAGGTTAGAGCTATGCTATTATACTGACAGAAACTGGCTACTGATTGTCAAAACAATACTACTGTTACAGAGCAACGAAGAATTGTGATTTTTAGAGCAGGGTACATGGCTCTAAATTGAGTAGGTGTGCTCTAGAATCTTAGAGAGAGCCAGATATGGCCCCTAAAATTATTATACTGGCAGAAATTCACTGGTGAATGTCAAGAAAACATTACTGTTTCAGAGCAAGGATGAATTGTGATTTTTAGAGCAGGGCGCATTGCTCTAGATTGAGTGAGTGTGATATAGAAGCTTCGACTAGGTCCCACATGGGCTCTACAATAATTATACTGACAGAAACTGGCTACTGATTTGGATCTGGCCAAATTTCATCAGTTTCTAATGATTCGTTCTCGAGATAATTAATGAAATGTAGCTCTAGGTCATACTTGTGTTAGAGTAATGTTGCTCTAAGTTAGAGCTGTGCTAGAGTAATATTGCCCTAAGTTAGAGTTGTGCTAGAGTCGTATTGCTCTAAGTTAGAGCTATGCTATAGCAATATTGCCCTAGGTTAGAGTTATGCTAGAGCAATATTGCTCTAGGTTAGGCCTATACTAAAATAATATTGCTCTAGGTCAGAGTTGTGCTAGAATAATGTTGCTCTAAGTTAGAGTTGTGCTAGAGTCGTGTTGCTCTAAGTTAGAGCTATGCTAGAGCAATATTGCTCTAGGTTAGAGTTATGCTAGAGCAATATTGCTCTAGGTTAGGCCTATACTAAAATAATATTGCTCTAGGTCAGAGTTGTGCTAGAATAATATTGCTCTAAGTTAGAGTTGTGCTAGAGTCGTGTTGCTCTAAGTTAGAGCTATGCTAGAGCAACATTGCTTTAGGTTAGAGCTATGCTAGAGCAACATTGCTCTAGGTTAGAGCTATGCTAGAGCAACATTGCTCTAGGTTAGAGCTATGCTAGAGCAACATTGCTCTAGGTTAGAGCTTCCGAGATCGACCATTAACCTTTGACGTCATAACACAGTCACCATGAAAAGTTCCCAACTTGATCTATGGCAAAAATATAGCCTAAATTAAAAGTATTCTATCCTACTGTTAGGCTACAACGGCCCGAAAGTAGAGTTAGGATACACCAGATTGGATATATGCCAAACTTGTTGATAGCGAATGTTAACGCGCACTCCTAATGCGGTAGGAGAATGAATATGCACTTCTGCGGTCGTATAACAGAGAGGACGGGGAGAATACTTGGTCGTAGGGTGAGAGATCGTCGTGTTCCTCAAAGTTTAAAACGTGACGATAGATTCACAGCGAGGAACGCCATTATGGATGACCAAACTAAAGCCGGTCTTCCTGGTCCCTGCCATAAGTTAGCTGCCACTGGTTGAACCCGGCTGCATGAGAGATACTCGCGGCAGCCGCATTATTTACATATTTATATATTAAACGTTCGCTCCTACCACAGGGCCTATCCTCGAGGATCCCTTGTTGCTGTTTCGGGATACGAATCGGTGAAATTTGTGTGGTAAACCGGCCGATTTCACATGCGAAATTTCGTCGATAAAATTCGCCATCGTGTTTTCTTCCGTGAGATCGTACGGCCGTGTCTTCCTTATTCTTTATTTTTTGTTAATGGCGGTAATTATTTATTGATTTCGAATTTTGAAAAGCGAAAGGGTGGGGAAGAATTTTATGAAGTTGGTGGTTTGAGGTCACGTTTAGTGGAAATATTGTTTGGTGGGATGAAGATTGTGTTTAGAAAATTTTGGGAACTTTTGAATTAAAAAATTTTTGGATTTTGATATGGAAAATTTTTATTATCTGTTTTTTTTTTATTTAGTAGGTTTCTGTACTCTAAAAGCCACAAAAAGTGGTCTGCTCTAAGATTCACCCAATAGTGCTGTAGTCCAAAATCGAAAAAATATGGCTTTGCTCTAAAATTCACCCAATAGAGCTCTGCTCTAGAATCCACGCAATAGAGCTGTACTCTAAAATCCACAAAATAGAACTCTGCCCCAAGATTAACCCAATAGAGCTGTACTATAAAATCCACAAAATAAAGCTTTGGTTTAAAATTCACCCAATACAGCTCTGCTCTAGAATCCACGCAATAGAGCGGTACTCTAAAATCCACAAAATAGCGATCTACTCTAAAATCTACAAAATAGAGCTCTACTCTAAAATTCACCCAATACAGCTCTGCTCTAGAA
>NC_071984.1:1407098-1411510 GCF_026283585.1 Hylaeus volcanicus | reverse complement strand
CAATACAGCTCTGCTCTAGAATCCACGCAATAGAGCTCTATCCTAAAGTCCACAAAATAGAGCTTTGCTCTAAAATACACCCCAATAGAGCTTTGCTCTAGCATCCTCCCAGTAGAGCTGTACTATAAAATCCACAAAATAAAGCTTTGGTTTAAAACCTACCCAATAGAGCTCTGCTCTAGAATCCACGCAATCGAGCTCTACCCTGAAAATCCATAAAATGGAGCTCCGCTCTAAAATTCACCCAATAAAGCCCAATAAATTCCATTAGAGTCTCTCATAATGGAGTCATCATGCAACCCTGGGCCATTACCAAAATAAACATAGGCAGAACAAGAAAAATAAAGAATGAGATACGTAGACACAAATATATTTCATTTTCGAACCTCGCTATTTTGTTATCCTATTCGATTCGTACCTCGAGCGTGAGCTTGCGATATTCGAGAAGAAAGAAAACCGTTTCCGACATATTTCATGCAGGAAAGATAACGCTTACGGTCACGTGAAACGTGTCAGAAGGAACTATGAAGATTTATCGGTAGCGGCATCGGTGCTCCACTGCCTCGCCGAACGATCGATAATTCCTTCCTCGTTTGCTTGCAGGGCCGCGAGCTTGCAAGCCCGTTTAGAACGCGATAAAGTCGTTAACGCGCATTATCGCCGACCAGCGTTTCCCAAGGCCACGGCAGCACCCTGAATAATACACGTTCGTTCGCTTTATAGATCCACCCCTTTCGTAGGGCGAGCTTTCCGCTCGGTAAACAAGCTTCGCCAACCGTTAATGATCCAGAGCAGGAGTGGGAAACCTTTTCACTGCTTTCGACGGTATATTCATTCATTAATTACTAAATTTCCTTAACAAACCTAATCTACGGTTAATCCGAGCCACTCCGAACTGTCCAGTAAATGCGTGAAAAAATATTTCACTCGCCAGGTCTGGGTTAGGTCTGGTTTAGTTCTGAGAAATTTCTATCGAATCTCCAGGAATTTCCCATTTCTCTAATAAGTACTCTCTAGCAAACTTTTTGGCCCCTAAGTCTTGATCGTGATGCACCGTGACATAAAATAAACATCATCGCAATTCTCGATTCTTTCATTAACGTAGCGATCGTCGAAGATACTTGTCGTGTACCGTTCGTTTAACCGTCCTCCAGGGACAGGTCTCGTTACAGGAACGACACGCGCGTAGATTTAATTACGATCTTAACCAGTTTATTAATACTTAAAGTGTCCCGGTCGTTTCGGGCGAGCGTTGTCGTCGAAACGTCGCGTATATTCTAAAAGTGGATCCCCATAGACGGCGGAGTGCGGCGCGGGACGGGTGGAGCGGTGATAAAAAGGTAGCCACGACGAAAACCCGCCTTTACGACTGCCGGAATGCCTCGTTCGGCCCTTTTTATGCGCGGATTTTTAATTGAATTGAACGATGATAAATAATCGGTCGATACGGGAATGTCGCCCGGTTATGTGGCTGATTTTTCTGGACTCGGGATTCGCATTTTCGACTCGGACCTGTTATTAGCAACGATGACGGTGGTTTTGGTTTCTTGCCCAACCCCCTTTACCACTCTCGACGAGGTCCAGTTGGAATAGAATAAATTGTCCTTAGCTATTAGGTCGACGACTGTGTCGAGGACTCGTTCCACGCAGCGTCCGTCGCTTCCCGAGGGATTTCTCACTTGGCCCCGCGACCGGACCTCGTTTTTTCTTCATTTCACATGGGACGAACAAGTTTCTTATTCCGGGGGAATTGACAGTGATACGGTGAAATTTATATTGCAATTCGAAGGAATTGTACGATGTGGCCGAGAGGATGGTAGAGTATGATATAACGCTGTAATTTGTAGCAGAGTACGATGTAGAAGGATAGTTTATAGCAGAACATGCTTTATAGCACTGTATTTTTATAGCAGAGTATAGTACGGCACTGTATTTTATAGCAGAGTATAGTATAGCACTGTATTTTATAGCAGAACAGTGTAATATAGCACTGTATTGTATAGCAGAAAAGTATAATATAGCAAAGTACAATATAGCATTGTATTTTGTGACAGAACGGTATAATATAACACATTACAATATACCATTGTAATTTATAGTTTTGTATATTATAGCAGAATAGTATAATATAGTAGAGCACAATATAGCAGAGCATAGCATACTGCATTACAATATTGCAACGTATAGTATATAGCACTTTGTTTTATAGCAGAGTATAGTATAGCACTGTATTTTATAGCAGAGTATAATATAACACTGTATTTTTATAGCAGAAGAGTGTAATATAGCACTGTATTGTATAGCAGAAGAGTATAATATAGCAAAGTACAATATAGCATTGTATTTTGTGACAGAACGGTATAATATAGCACATTGCAATATAGCATTGTAATTTATAGTACTGTATATTATAGCAGAATAGTATAATATAGTACAGTACAATATAGCATTGTATTTTGCGACAGAACGGTATAATATAGCACATTACAATATACCATTGTAATTTATGGTACTGTATATTATAGCAGAATAGTGTAATATAGTAGAGTACAATATAGCATTGTATTTTGTGACAGAACGGTATAATATAGCACATTACAATATAGCATTGTAATTTATAGTACTGTATATTATAGCAGAATAGTATAATATAGTAGAGTACAATATAGCATTGTATTTTGTGACAGAACGGTATAATATAGCACATTACAATATACCATTGTAATTTATAGTACTGTGTATTATAGCAGAATAGTATAATATAGTAGAGTACAATATAGCAGAGCATAGCATACTGCATTACAATATTGCAACGTATAGTATAAAGCACTTTGTTTTATAGCAGAGTATAGTATAGCACTATAACTTATAGCAAAGTCTAATATAGCAACATACAATATAACCCCTGAATTTTATAGCGCAATATAGCAGCATATAATAGAGCACTATATTTAATATACCAGACTACGATATGCACTCTCGCATAATACGTAGCGCACGTCCATAAATGTTGAAAAATTGATTAGCAGACGAAAACCACCGGACGGACAAGCTGCAAATTATTACACCTTTTTCCCTAGGAACATCGACACCCGTGAAGCCGATGATGCACCGGGCCCCCTCTTTCTTTTTCGCGATGGAGCAGCGCAAGAGTCGCGCTGCTGCAGCAGGGGGTCCGTAAAGACTGGCCGCACACAGGCATAAACATACATAAACACCGCGGATATATATAAGTTGGTAGCTTCTGAAATCCGTGGCTGATCCGGGAGCGATAGTGTTGGGACGCCCAGCGGGCAGTCCCAGCTACCACGGCACCCAACGATCTATGGTCGTGACAAGAATCCACCAACCATTACCGGACTCGATGGACGTATGCCCTTTAGGGGAGACTAATTTTTCCTATTCCCGCGGAACTCCGCTTCGAAAAATGCTAAAGTCTTTCTAGAAATACTTAGGAGTCATCGAGACTAACGTTTGGCTCTTTTGGAACGACCTTAGTAAGTTCTATAGAGATCCACTGTTTGGTACATGTACTAAAGAAATTAGAATCAGGTGCCGTAAGGCTGTAAGGTAAAGTTTTTTTCAAAATATTGAGGTTTTATTGTGGCACTTTTCGAAATTCTTGAGTACTTCGAGTAAGTTTGCTGGCTTCTATTGAAATAGGAATGTTTTTAATGGCATCTAAGATTCTATTGCACATATGCTCTATCTAGAGCCATGCATCGTGCTATAAATGACAGGATTATAGTTAATTTGAAGCCTGGAGTGGTTTGACCATCATTGCGCAGTTTCTTCCAGCATAACAATTGTTCATTTGACACCTGAAGACTGACCTTGACGTTATCTAAGATTCTATAGCAGATCTGCTCTATTTAGAGCCATACATCCTGCTCTAACTGGGCAGAATTATAGTTAATTTGAAGCCTGGAGTGGTTTGACCATCATTGCTCAGTTTCTTCCAGCATAACAATTGTTCATTTCACACCTGAAGACTGTCCTTGACGTTATCTAAGATTCTATAGCAGATCTGCTCTATTTAGAGCCATGCATCCTGCTCTAACTGGCAGAATTAAAGTTAATTTGAGGCCTGGAGTGGTTTGACCACCATTGCTCAGTTGCTTCCAGCATAACAATTGTTCATTTGACACCTGAAGACTGTCCTTGACGTTATCTAAGATTCTATAGCAGATCTGCTCTATTTAGAGCAATGCATCGTGCTATAAATGACAGGATTATAGTTAATTCGAGGCCTGGAGTGGTTTGACCACCATTGCTCAGTTTCTTCCAGCATAACAATTGTTCATTTGACACCTGAAGACTGTCCTTGACGTTATCTAAGAGTCTATAGCACATATGCTCTATTTAGAGCCATGCATCCTGCTCTAACTGGCAGAATTAAAGTTAATTTGAAG
>NC_071984.1:1396143-1407088 GCF_026283585.1 Hylaeus volcanicus | reverse complement strand
CAATTGTTCATTTGACACCTGAAGACTGTCCTTGACGTTATCTAAGATTCTATAGCACATATGCTCTATTTAGAGCCATGCATCCTGCTCTAACTGGCAGAATTAAAATTAATTTGAGGCCTGGAGTGGTTTGACCACCATTGCTCAGTTTCTTCCAGCATAATAATTGTTCATTTGACACCTGAAGACAGTTCTTGGCGTTATTCAAGATTCTATAGCACATATGCTCTATCTAGAGCCATGCATCGTGCTATAAATGACAGGATTAAAGTTAATTTGAGGTCTGGAGTGGTTTGACCATCATTGCTCAGTTTCTTCCAGCATAACAATTGTTCATTTAACACCTGAAGACTGTCATTGACGTTATTCAAGATTCTATAGCACATATGCTCTATTTAGAGCCATGCATCCTGCTCTAACTGGCAGAATTAAAGTTAATTTGAGGCCTGGAGTGGTTTGACCACCATTGCTCAGTTTCTTCCAGCATAACAATTGTTCATTTGACACCTCAAGACTGTCCTTGACGTTCTCTAAGATTCTATAGCAGATCTGCTCTATTTAGAGCCATGCATCCTGCTCTAACTGGCAGAATTAAAGTTAATTTGAAGTCTGGAGTGGTTTGACCACCATTGCTCAGTTTTTTCCAGCATAACAATTGTTCATTTGACACCTGAAGACTGTCCTTGACGTTATCTAAGATTCTATAGCACATATGCTCTATCTAGAGCCATGCATCGTGCTATAAATGACAGGATTATAGTTAATTTGAAGCCTGGAGTGGTTTGACCACCATTGCTCAGTTTCTTCCAGCATAACAATTGTTCATTTGACACCTGAAGACAGTTCTTGGCGTTATTCAAGAGTCTATAGCACATATGCTCTATCTAGAGCCATGCATCGTGCTATAAATGACAGGATTATAGTTAATTTGAGGCCTGGAGTGGTCTGACCACCATTGCTCAGTTTCTTCCAGCATAACAATTGTTCATTTGACACCTGAAGACAGTTCTTGGCGTTATCTAAGAGTCTATAGCACATATGCTCTATTTAGAGCAATGCATCCTGCTCTAACTGGCAGAATTAAAGTTAATTTGAAGCCTGGAGTGGTTTGACCACCATTGCTCAGTTTCTTCCAGCATAACAATTGTTCATTTGACACCTGAAGACTGTCCTTGACGTTATCTGAGATTCTATAGCAGATCTGCTCTATTTAGAGCCATGCATCCTGCTCTAACTGGCAGAATTAAAGTTAATTTGAAGCCTGGAGTGGTCTGACCACCATTGCTCAGTTTCTTCCAGCATAACAATTGTTCATTTGATACCTGAAGACTGTCCTTGACGTTATCTAAGATTCTATAGCACGCCTACTCAATTTACAGCCATCTACCCTGCTCCAAAAATCACAATTTTTCGTCGCCTCGAAATTCTGGTGTTTCCTGACTCCCATTGGCCAGTCTTCGTCATCGTAGCAATTGTGGTGCCCCGTATCTGGCATCGTCGAACCACCTGAAATCAATTCTTGACGTTATCCAAGATTCAGAAGCTGCCGTGATGAATTGGGACCAGCTACCGGTGTCCTCGCGCCGTGAAACGAAACGATACCCCGAGATAGCGCGACCCACGCACAAATAAAATTAGTGGGGGCGATATTTAGCCGGCGTAACGTCGACTCTTGACAGCCACCCTCGGTCATCCTTATCTACGCGGCCGCATCTTCCCTCCGAGAAAAATGTTTCTTCCTCGATAATCACAGACGGTAGCCGTGTCGAGCAACGTCGAACTCTTCCCTCGATTCCCGGCCGAGGAATCTCGAATTATGACAGCGTTGACCCCCTGACTATTTATGTCTTGCGGGACGAGGCTTAACAAGTTTCTTTTCGCGAACGATTTCCTCGGGGGGTTGAAGGAATTTCAATTTTAAATTTCAATTTATCTGCGGGGCGAAAGCATGCTTGATAGAGGAAGAAACAATTTTCGATATGGTAGATTAGATCGTGGAAAGAATTGTCAGATATAGAGCTTTTGTAGAGCATATAGAGCATATCTAAAACTTGTACAGCATTTATAGACCATATATATAGATATATTGATATTTACATTTTAGATATATTATATTTTAGATATATTATATTTATATAGATATATTTTATATATTGTATGTAGAGCATATATAGAGCATATAGAGTATATATAGCACATTTAGTAACGTGGAATTGTTCCTTCTATTCTTCAGTAAGCAATTTCAAGATATGACAGCCACGGGCCCCAAGTGTTTATGCATTATGCAGCTAAAATTGGCAAAAACTGGACACTGATCGTCAATAAAACAGTAGAATTGTAGACCAACGGAGAACTGTGACTTTTAGAGCAGGCTAGATGGCTCTAAACTGAGTAGGTGTGCTATAGAATCTTAGAGAGAGCCAGATATGGCCCCTAAAATTATTATACTGGCAGAAATTGACTGGTGAATGTCAAGAAAACATTACTATTTCAGAGCAAGGATGAATTGTGATTTTTAGAGCAGGGCGCATTGCTCTAGATTGAGTGAGTGCGATATAGAAGCTTCGACTAGGTCCCACATGGGCTCTACAATAATTATACTGACAGAAATTGGCTACTGATTGTCAAAACAATACTACTATTCCAGAACAACGAAGAATTGTGATTTTTAGAGCAGGGTATGTGGCTCTAAATTGAGTAGGTGTGCTCTAGAATCTTAGAGAGAGCCAGATATGGCCCCTAAAATGATTATACTGGCAGAAATTGACTGATGAATGTCAAGAAAACATTACTATTTCAGAGCAAGGATGAATTGTGATTTTTAGAGCAGGGTATGTGGCTCTAAACTGAGTAGGTGTGCTATAGAATCTTAGAGAGAGCCAGATATGGTCCCTAAAATTATTATACTGGCAATATTTTTTGGTGAATGGCATAGTAAAGGGATACACTCTTTTGTACTGTTAGTGGATATAGGACGCATATCTTCTATAACACACATAGAGCATATAGAGCACATGTAACATATATAGCACACGTAGCATTGTGCCTAGAATCCTGCTATAAACTAATACTTTCATCCACCAGAAGAGGTGTCATTAAATTTCAACCTTGAGAATAATCCATCCTCTAGACTCTAGAGTCTAAAGCTTACGAACTAGAGCAACGGCCCCATGCTCTATCAAAAATTTCAGAATCAATTCGCGTCCACTCAAATACTTAGAAAGTAAGATTCAAATCCAACCAGAGAAAAAGGGAAAATGTTGAAAAACGCAGAGCTACAATATCGTTCAGGAGGTGGAGTCCGGTAGCCCCTGAAGAAAAGCCAGATTCTGTGACGAGACACCATAGATTCAGCCCACGTACGAGGAATGGATACGCGCCATAAAACAGAGTGTTATCGCGTCGTCATTGTCTCTCGGACTTCCCCGTTTATCTGAGATGAGCTCGAGCCGCGGAAAAAATGCCAGCGCCGTTTATGGAAACGCGAAATTCATCCAGGACATTCTTTCCCTCGGTGAAGCTTTCTGATCCATTCTCAGCCCAACAAAGCAGAGCCTACGCCCCTGTGCAAATGAAGATGTTTATCCCATTTGATACGATTCTTACAAAAATCCATGAATAAACGTAATGTTTGGGTTATTATACGAACGTTTCTACGCAGATGCTATATAGGGTGAACTCTAGACATCGGAAGAAGTATTTAAAATATACAGGGTGAGGCAAAATTTCCGTTAAAATTTCTACGTAGATCTAGCAACCGGTCAGCTAATTTTCAGATAAATACATATTCTCTGAGATAATCAGATCTGACGCAATCCGTTCTTAGTCTAACGTTTATCCGACCCTAGGTCCCAATTAAAACCCCCCCAAAACCCCTAATCTCAAAGAACCTTCCCAGATAAAGAAACATTAAACATCAAAGAACATTAAACAATCCCGGACTACCATCCTGTCCCTTCCCCCCGAGTGGCCTATCCATCTCGCTCACTCCTCCCTCATCCATCGTACGATGACGATATACATCCGATGCTTCGTATCAGGAGGGCCCGCGTGCACGCCGGGCTTAAGCGACAATTAAATAAACGGTGGAAGTGGTCCGGGTCCCAAGTGCGCCACGGACGTGGTGTCCTGCGACGCGTCCTCCATCTGCACGCGTGTGCTCGAAATAGTACGTACACGCGCGTGGAAGCGTCGCACGGAGGCAAACGGGGCCCTACACCAGCGCGCGCAGGCGCGGGACACACGTACGGGACCTTCGGGAGACACGAGGACGGTGTGAGTAAAGGTGGGCACCATGGGACAGCCAGGGTATACCTGGCCGTACCAAACCGTTGTCTTAAGGCTACCATATATTACGTCTCATGCCGTGGGCCCTCTCGTCCTCGTCCCACCTGCGCGAGCCGTGGATCCCTGGCTATCTCTCTCTCTCTCTCTCGCGCGCGCGCGAGCGCGCGCAGGCCGCGCTCACTTCCGAGATAGACGGAGAGCCAGATAGGAGAGGGAGGGAAGAGGGAGGGAGGGAGGGAGGGAGGGAGGGCCTGAAGAGGTCCCACAGGCCCCGTGTCGTCGCGGGCATTCCTGGAGCTGATTTTATTTGTAGGATGTCAACCAGTCGGAGGCACGGAGGGACCAACCGAGGGACGCAGAATGCGAGGGTCCCAGGGAAAGAGTGGAACGGGGCACGGCGGTAGGAGGGGAGGGTGGTGGTTCCGAGTAGAGACAGTGAGGAGATGCACGGGCATGGGACCCGGATCGGACCCAGACCGGAGAGGACCAAACGGCAATTAATTCCCCTCTGGATTTATCGTGTCTAACCTCGCCGATCGGGCCCCGCGGATCCTATTACCCCCCCCCCCCGCCCACCGATCATTTTTCCCGGTCGGGTGGACTCGGTGCGCTCGGCCCCGGGGTCTGCCAATCATTTCGACGCTTCCGTCAGCTTCCGCTCGGTGCCGGGATTAGGGTTGTTGCGTTGGGTCCGGTGATGTTGCGTTCGGGGGAGGGACTTGAGGGAGGGGGAGAGGTTTATGCAGCGGGCCTCGGTGAACCGAGTAGGGAAGAGAGATATCGGGATAGCTAGTGCTAGATCGTTGATACTCTGATTTGGATAGGTGTGGTAGAGGGAGGCAATGGGGTCAGTGGTCCTCGGATTTCAGGTGGGGTACGGTTACGACTAAATATTGCTATTGAGGGAAATGTAATGTTTATTATGTGACCGGGAGATCTCATGGACCAGTATTCAAAGGCATCTTCAAGAAGTTCATATTTTAAGGCTGTCAGTGTAACTGTTTGGGGTGACACTCCGGCATCTGCTATATTGCTATATTTGCTATGAAATAGAGTGCTATATCATATTCTGCTATGAAACGGAGCGCTATATTATATTCTATTACATTGTACTCTGCTATAGAGCAACATATGACGTATATAGCGATGTGTATATAGCACCGCATGAATTTTATAGCAATTTATAGCAACATATAGCAGCATACAAGATATATAGTATTGGATAGGAATTTAGCATAGAGGACCATACGAATTGTATAGCAATATATTGGTCCATAGAGCAATTTATAGCAAGTTATAGCAAAATATAGCAATTTATAGCGAGTTAGAGCAGCATGCCACACGATATACATACACTAACACATGTAGCAATGTAGTACATAACATTACATGAATCCTATAGCAATATATAGGTCCATATAGCAATTTATAGCAAGTTGTAACAATTATTTACGAATTTATAATAATTTATAAAATTTTATAGCAATTTGATGACGTCTTATAGCAATTTATAGCAGTTTATAGAATTCTATAGCAATTTATAAGAATTTTATACCAATTTATAGCAAGCTATAACAATTATTTACGAATTTATAAGAATTTTATAGCAATATATAGCAAGTTATAATAATTATTCAAGAATTGATAGTAATTTATAGAATTTTATAGCAATTTAATGACGTCTTATAGCAATTTATAGCAGGTTTTAGTAATTTATGAAAATTCTATAGCGGTTTATAACAAGTTATGTGTATTATATAGCAACTTGTAGCAATTTCATAGCAATTTATAGCAATTTATAGCAATTTATAAGAATTTATAGTAATTTATAGCAATTTGTCGCAAGTTAGAGTACTTTTATAGCAACTTAAATTACTCTATAGCTATTCCTAGCATCTTTATAGTAATTTATAGCAATTTATAGATCCATATAGCAATTTATAGCAAGTTATAGCAAAATATAGCAATTTATAGCGAGTTCGAGCACATGCCGCACCATATACATACAATAACACATGTAGAAATATAGTACATAACATCACAAGAATCCTATGGCAATATATTGGTCCATAGAGCAATTTATAGCAAGTTATAGCAAAATATAGCTATTTATAGCGAGTTAAGACAGCATGCCACTCCATATACATACACTAACACATGTAGAAATATAGTACATAACATCACATGAATCCTATGGCAATATATTGGTCCATAGAGCAATTTATAGCAAGTTATAGAAAAATATAGCTATTTATAGCGAGTTAGAGCAACATGCCGCACCATATACATACAATAACACATGTAGCAATATAGTACATAACATCACATGAATCCTATAGCAATATATGGGTCCACATAGCAAATTATAGCAAGTTATAGCCAAATACAGCAATTTATAGCGAGTTAGAGCAACATGCTGCACCATATACATAGAATGACACATGTAGCAATGTAGTATATAACATCACATGAATCCTATGGCAATATATTGGTCCATAGAGCAATTTATAGCAGGTTATAGAAAAATATAGCTATTTATAGCGAGTTAGAGCAACATGCCGCACCATATACATACATTAACACATAGAGTGCTATATTATATTCTGCTATAAAATGGACTGCTACATTATATTCTATTATATCGTACTCTGCTATATTACACACTGCTACAACTGCTATATCTTATATAAAATGGAGTGCTATATTATATTCTATTATGCAGGGTGTCCCAAAAATGTTGTAACACTTTGAAAGGGTGTGGTTCGGGGGTGTGATTTGAAACAACTTTTTCCTTAGCGAAAATGTTGTCCGAGGCTTCGTTATGAAGATATTAACGGAAAACACTGACCAAGCAGAGCGCGAGTATACCTAGCTGTTGCCTAGCACGTAGCCACGCCTACTGCTGGCGCTCCACCGGCATCCTCGCACTCTGATTGGTCAGTGTTTTCCGTTAATATCTTCTCAACGAAGCTTCGGACAACATTTTCGCTAAGGAAAAAGTTGTTTCAAATCACCTCCCGCACCACCTCTTCCAAGGACCTTCAACATTTTTGGAACACCCTGTATTGTACTCTGCTATATTACACACTGCTACAACTGCTACTGATACTAAAATCAAGTTAAGTTGAACCTAGACCAATACATCAGTGTATATCATAGCAGAGTATAATATAACAACGTACATCATACCGCTGTATAATATAGCCCTCTATTTTATAGCAAAGTACACTATAGCGGACCAAACCTAAAGGATGCCAACAGAACCCATAAGCCACCTTTCTAGCTCTGGATCAGGCTAATTCCAAGTGACACTAGATGTAGGAAGTCGAGGAGCAATTAAATAACAATAGGCGATGGGGCACAGGTGGAAGAAGGAGGAATTCGTGGAACAATGGGGGCGCCTCCGACGGTAAAAGGAGGAATCGAAGACGGGAATGTTGTTCACCGGTAGAGTTTGTCACCGTGGAACGCTACATTATAGCATTAAGGGCGCCCGAAATAGAAGCTGGGCGAGTTAGCTCGAGTTTTACGTGCCGCATTTGCCACGAGGCACCGGCGAGGACCGGTGATTTACAATTGATTCGTGAACGAGGGAGGATAGGAATCCGGTCGAATCCGTGTATCGATTAAATTTTTATTATCGTTTAATTCACTCGATTTTACGGGACAGCCGTACACACTAATCGGGTGGATTTATTCGCCCGTGACGTTTAATAGCGATAAATGATTACGCTGGACGGAATACATTCTGCGTGTTTATATTCAATCGCTCGCAATTCTGTTGGAAAAATGCAACATATTTTATCAATTTTGGTTTAGAATGAACGGGCGAATTTTATTATAATTTATGATAATATTATTGTATCTTAATGCAATGATATAGCAGAGAGCATGATATAGCAGAATATTATGTTACCTTGCTATATGTAGCTATAACATATATATGGTGCTATATTATAAGTTGCTATATGCTGCTATAGAGCGGCAATTGTGCTATATGTTGCTATAAAATAAATATGATGCTATATTATCCGTTGCTATTTGTTTTTGAAGGACGCATATGATCCTATATATTGCTATAGGATTGCTGTAGGATTCCTATAGTACCATATACTACATTGCTATACAATTACATATGTATCATAAGTTGGTATACCTTGATGTAAATTGCTATTAATTTCCATATGCTGCTCTATATCTTACAGATTGCTATAAAAGGCTATAAAATTGCTATAATATTTCTATAAATACCTATAAAATTGTTAAAAAATTGCTATAAATGACTACAAAATTCGATAAATTGCTAGAAATAGGTATAAAATTGCTATATAATCCTATAAAGCTGTTATAAATGATAATAAAATGACTATAACGTGCTATAGATTGCTATGGATGCTATATAATGCTATGACGTTGCTATAAATTGCAATAAACTTACTATACCTTGCTATAAATTGCTATAAATGGCTATAAAATTCGATAAATTGCTGGAAATTGCTGGAAATGGCTATAAATTCCTATAAGACGTTAGAAAATTGCTATAAAATTCTACAAATTGCTATGAATTCCTGAAGAATTGTTACAATTTGCTATAAAATTGCTATATAATGCTATAAAGTTGCTATCAATGGTAATAAAATTACTGTAACGTGCTTTAGATTGCTATAAATGCTATATAATGCTATGAGATTGCTATAAATCGCAATACAATTACTATACCTTGCTATAAATTGCTATAAATGGCTATAAATGGCTATAAAATTCGATAAATTGCTGGAAATTGCTGGAAATGGCTATAAATTCCTATAAGACGTTATAAAATTGCTTTAAAATTCTACAAATTGCTATGAATTCCTGAGGAATTGTTACAATTTGCTATAAAATTGTTTTGAATTGCTATAAATAGGTATAAAATTGCTATATAATGCTATAAATTGATGATGATAACAAAATAGTAATTTTAATGATAACAAAATTACTATAACGTGGTATAGATTGCTATAAATGCTATATAATGCTATGACGTTGCTATAAATGGCAATAAAATTACTATAACTTGCTATAAATTGCTATAAAAGGCTACAGAAGTACTATAAAGTTGCTATAAATTGCTATAAAAGGCTATAGAAGTACTATAAATTTGCGATAAAAGGCTATAGAAGTACTATAAAGTTGCTATAAATTGCTATAAAATTGTCGTACGATGCTGTACGATCTTTTCATGCGCGAACTTCCGCGCAATCAGAGAGCAGAATTATAAAATAGCAGAGGACACTAGAGAGGAGTGTCTAATAATCTCTAAAATGGCACCAGCAAACAATCAACAAATCCCCCAAAGTCCAGGAACTCCCGGTCCTGTCACAATTAATCTTCCCCGTTCCTCTGGCCACTTGCAGCAAAGGAAAGTCGCGAAGGACGAAACGGAGGAGGAAAAGGGAGGTACGGTTCCGGCCGCGTGATAGATAATGACAATTTCGTGTCAGTGGTCCCACGGACAGTTCTAACGAGCGCGGTTTACCTGTTGCGCCGTGGCGGAGGTCCTTTTCACGAGTGGAAGGCCGGGTTGTCCAAAGGAGTCGGCCGGCCAAGAGCACCAGGGGCTAAGCAAGAGCAGCACAATGCGTCGCCGGCGTCGGTGCGTCCCGGCAACGGATAGCAGTTTTTTGCCCAATTGAATTGAATGTAAAACACGGCCTTACATCAATCTGAGCCGCGAGGCTGAGTGACCGGAGTGATTTAAGTATCGGCCTCACCGCGGTCTTTAGAGCTTGACCGCGTACCCTATAGCTGACCACGGGAATCGAAAGGGGGCCTGGCGTTAAGGCGCAGCGACGGACTCGACTTCTTTTCTTTCACTCGTTTCGGGGGACGATCGGGCTGGGTCGTTCAACCTGGTGTCACTGCTCACCTGGGCCAAGGGATGATCCCGATCGAATAAATGTCGATCCTGCCACAAGTTCAGCCTTGTAACGCTGGATTACAGCGATGTTTATCGATCTTACAGCAATTTATACCAATAATATAGCTATTCGTAGCAACTTTATAGCAATTTAAACAAGTTTAGAACAGATTTATTGTCATTTATAGCAATTTATAGCAAGTTATAGTAATTTTATTATCATTTATACCAACTTTATAGCATTATATAGCAATTCTATACCTATTTATAGCAATTTATAGCAATTTTATAGCAAATTGTAAGAATTCTTCAGGAATTCATAGCAATTTGTAGAATTTTATAGCAATTTTATAACGTCTTATAGGAATTTATAGCCATTTACAACAATTTCTAGCAATTTATCGAATTTTATAGCCATTTATAGCAATTTATAGCAGGGTATAGTAATTGTATTGCGATTTATAGCAACCTCATAGCATTATATAGCATTTATAGCAATCTAAAGCACGTTACAGTAATTTTATTACCATTGATAGCAACTTTATAGCATTATATAGCAATTTTATAGCAAATTGTAACAATTCTTCAGGAATTCAGAGCAATTTGTTGAATTTTAAAGCAATTTTATAACGTCTTATAGGAATTTATAGCCATTTACAACAATTTCTAGCAATTTATCGAATTTTATAGCCATTTATAGCTGTTTTATAGCAAGTTATAGTAAGTTTATTGCCATTTATAGCAACGTCATAGCATTAT
>NC_071984.1:1394125-1396133 GCF_026283585.1 Hylaeus volcanicus | reverse complement strand
TATAGCAATGTGTAAGATATAGAGCAGCATATAGAAATTGATAGCAATTTCCATCAAGGTATAGCAACTTGTAATACATATGCAAGTGTGTAGCAATGTATAATATGGTACTGTACGAATCCTATAGCAATCCTATAGCAACATACAACACCATATAGCAATTTATACCAATATACAGCAACATGTAGTCATATATAGCACATATAGCAATACATAACAATTTATAGAAATTTATAGATGGTTATAACAATGTTATAGCAATTTTATAGCCTTTTATAGCAATGTGTAAGATATAGAGCAGCATATAGAAATTGATAGCAAGTTACATCAAGGTACAGCAACTTATAATACATATGCAAGTGTATAGCAATGTAGTATATGGTACTGTACGAATCCTATAGCAATCCTATAGCAACATATAACACCATATAGCAATTTATACCAATATACAGCAACATGTAGTAATATATAGCACATATAGCACTTTAGCATCTAACATTTCAAGTATCCTATAGCAATATATGGAACTGTAGGTGTCTTACACCAACATGTAGCGACTTGTAACATATCACCATATCTTACAGCAGCATACGGCAACTTCTATAACATAACACTTAATGTTCACCTGTGCTGGATCGTTCAACCAGGTGTCACTGGTCATCCGATCCAAGGGACGATCCGATCTCCTTTCTCCCACTTTGATCTTCTCCTTCGCGAGGTGTTTCCCTCTTTTTTGCTGAAAAACAGTAGGATCACCTGTAGATTGATCGCGTCGTGCCTAGCCACGTCCTAACAGCAGTCCACCTGGGAAAACGACCAAGGTAGATACAAGTAGCTCGACTCTACGCGACTCCTACGGAAGTTTACGCTTATAAGGCCAGATTACCTTAAGTACGTCGCCGGTTTTTCTCCACCGTGGACGTGTTACCGTAGCGCAACGTGACTTTCATGTCGTAGCAGAGGTGTATCTGATAGTTCAAGGGTTCCAGGTGCTCCCCGGTTATTTATGTTGTGAAAATTGTTAGTTACTGGTAGCATCCTCCAGAAATAGCCAGCAGTGGTATAGGTATGGACCACCGTGTTCGTTAACACGGCGAGCAGAGTCAATCCATCAGCCCGCTCCTTTTGATCACCTTAAAACTCGTGTTCTTCTGCCGAAGGGCCTTTGGAGAATAAAGCTCGAGTTCGACAGGGACGTATCGTTCCGACGCACGTAGAATTTATAGTCGTCCGTTCGATTCTTCTTCCATACCATACGACCGCTGCCAGCATCTAGAGCGTTTTATGATAATTGGGTGTGTGGCCTGCCGGCACCACATTTCGCTGCCGTATGATGGATTTTTTGCGGTGCTCGCGAGAAGACAGAGGATTCTGTCAGCGGTTACCTGTCGTGAATACCGATTGCCGTTGATATCTGCCGGGGAGTACGCCCTTTTTCCTAGAACTATGCCAATTTTATATGGAGAAGTTGACGTCGAGAATTCCTCGACATTCCTTCGCCTCGTACTTTTAAAAGAGCGTATCTGCTTACCGGTATCGAGGAATAGCTATTTATGTGATCAAGCCAGGTGTGCATGCTTTGTCAAACTTCGTCGAACTGTGGAATCCGGGTTGAAGGAGTAGAAATCGTTTCTCAGGGTGCTGTGTTTCGTTAAACTTCTTCGAGTATCGTCATACTGACAGATAACGAGACGAATAGCAATTTATAGCACGTTATAACAATTTTAGAGCAATTTATCGGAATTTATAGCAAGTTACAGCAACCTCGAGAATTTTATAGCAATTTTATGACGTCTGGCAGGAATTTATAAGCATTCATACCAATTTATGGCAATTTATACAATTTTATAGCGATTATATAGTAATTTATAGCGAATTATAACAATTATTTTGGAATTGATAGTTATTTATAGAATTTTATAGAAATTTGATGACGTCTTATAGCAGTTTATAGCAGTTTATAGCATTTTATAGAATTTTATAGCAATTTATAAGAATTTTATAGCAA
>NC_071984.1:1389519-1394115 GCF_026283585.1 Hylaeus volcanicus | reverse complement strand
TATAGTAATTTATAGCAAATTATAACAATTATTTAGGAATTTATAGTCATTCATAGCAATTTATAGCAGGTTTTAGTAATTTATGAGAATTCTATAGCAGTTTATAACAAGCTATACCACTATGATAGCCATTTATAGTAGTTTATAACAAGTTATGAGTATTATATAGTAACTTGCAGCAATTTTATAGCAATTTATAGAAATTTATGCCAAGTTATAACAATTCTTTAGGAATTGTATAGCAATTTATAGCAATCTATAAGAATTTATAGTAATTTATAGCAATTTTTAGCAAATTAGAACACTTTTATAGCAACTTAAATCACTTTATAGCTATTTCTAACATCTTTATAGTAATATATAGCAATTTATAGCAAGTTAGAGCAACTTTATAGCAACCTAAATCACTTTGTAGCTGTTCCTAGCACCTCTATTGTAATTTATAGCAATTTATAGCAAGTTAGAGTACTTTTATAGCAACTTAAATCACTTTATAGCTGTTCCTAGCATCTTTATAGTAATTTATAGCAATTTATAGCAAGTTAGAGTACTTTTATAGCAACTTAAATCACTTTATAGCTGTTGCTAGCATCTTTATAGTAATTTATAGCAAGTTAGAGTACTTTTATAGCAACTTAAATCACTTTATAGCTGTTGCTAGCACCTTTATAGTAATTTATAACAATTTATAGCAATTTAGAGCAACTTTATAGCAACCTAAATCACTTTATAGCTGTTCCTAGCACCTTTATAGTAATTTATAGCAATTTCACACCCGTTAACAGGAAAGTTATAACAATTTTCTACCAATATATAGCCATTTATCGCAATGCATAACAATTTATAGCAAATTATAGCAGTTTATAGCACTTTTATACCTATTTATAGCAATTTTATAGCAAATTGTAACAATTCTTTAGGAACTCATTGGAATTTGTAGAATTTTATAGCAATTTTATAACGTCTTATAGTAATTTAGAGCAATTTATAGCAAGTTAGAGCAACTTTATAGCAACCTAAATCACTTTATACCTGTTCCTAGCACCTTTATAGTAATTTATAGGAATTTATAGCAAGTTACAGTAATTTTATTGCCATTTATAGCAACTTCATACCATTATATAGCATTTATAGCAACTTGTATAAGTTATATAGTAACTTTATAGCGTTTTATAGTACATATAGTAGCTTATAGCAATTTATACGCCATATCTATTCCATTAATCAATTGTTTGTCCAAGCTTTCATAAGCTCACTATGTACTGTAATTTTATCTTATATATTCCATTAACGTAAACGATGGGAAGGATCGTCGAAAGCAAAATCAACGAAAGAATTTGTCATCCCCAACTAGAGCAATCTGTTACGATCGTCTCACCCAAAACAAAAATAAAAAACGTGAAACGTGGAGCGAGACTCGCCAAAAGCACAGGACCCAAAGAAACGAAAACGGTCGAAGTGGGAAAAGGCGACCCCCGACATTTGCGTTTCGACCCTTTTCCTTTATCCGTTCATTTCATCTTTCAGCAACAGCTCGTTGACCACTGGAAGAACACCCTGTTCCGGCTCATTTCGCTTTTTTTACCTCCCCCCCCCCCTCCTCTCTCCCTCCCTCCTACGTGGGATTCGTAGAGATACCGGGGCGACGTGGTATTTTCCTATCGGGATCGAATCTACATAGGCGACATTATTCTCGACGACGTCGTTATTCGGTATGCGGGAATCCACGACGCCGCTTTTGACGTAAATTGCGAGGAGCGCCGGTCACGTTTCTGCTTTATTCCGTTGGCCGTTCTTATTGCTACCAAACTACGTGCAGATATTCGCGGGCCTGTCACGCGACACGCGTACACTCTGACCCCCCGGGACCAGCGCAAACCATCGACGTCCTTTCTAAAACTGTTAATCATTTCCTGAGTTCGGCCACTCGGTACAACAAAAAAACCATACCACCCATTCTTCGGTTACAAGATAGCCGATCGTTCCTTGGTTACACGTCCGTGTCGTTGCGTGTAATGTTCGCGAATTCGATGGAAAACGTGTGGCAGTGTACTTGAAGTTGTCATCGAGCTGGAGTTTGGTCTGCTAGATCGGAAGGTATTAGAATTTGATGTGTTGTAACGTTTATTGTGGGTAGCAGTACTTTGATAATCCGTTAGAGTAACATGTCTACGTGTAGCAATTTGGAATATAGCACCAGATGTGTTATATAGCAAGATGTAGCATCATATAGCAAGTTAGAGCTTCATATAGAGAAACAGAGGACCATGTAGCAAGATATAGCATCATATAGCAAGATATAGCATCATATAGCAAGTTAGAGCTTCATATAGAACACAGACGACCATATAGCAAGATATAGCATCATATAGCAAGAGGTAGCATCGTATAGCCAGATATAGCATCATATAGCAAGATATAGCATCATATAGCAAGATATAGCTTCACATAGAAAAACAGAGGACCATGTAGCAGGAGGTATCGTTGTAGCATCGTATAGCATTATATAGCATCATATAGCAAGATATAGCATCATATAACAAGATATAGCTTCATATAGAAAAACAGAGGACCATGTAGCAGGAGGTAGCATCGTATAGCATGATATAGCATCATATAGCAAGATATAGCATCATATAGCAAGATATAGCTTCATATAGGAAAACAGAGGACCATATAGCAAGAGGTAGCATCCTATACCAAGATATAGCATTTTACAAGAACATATAACACTGTACAGTGAGATATAATACATCAGATGTGTTATATAGCAAGATGTAGCAACGTATAGTAGCTGTAACAATTTTATAATCGTTTATAGCAATTTATAGCAAATTATGTGTATTGTACAGCAATTTACAGCGGTTTATAGCGTTCATATCAATTTGTAAGAATTCTGTAGCAATTTTATAGCAAGATATAACACTTTTATAGCCAGTTGTATCACTTTCATAGCCATTCATAATAACTTATAGCATTTATATAGCAAGTTATAGCAATGTATAGTACACACACAAATATATAGCAATGCAGAGAAATACAGAGCAATATATAACAATTATAGAGCAATATATAACAATTTAGAGGAATATAGAAGAACGTATAGCAACATATTGCAAAATATAGCAATGTAGAGTAACATGTAGCAAGGCATAGCATCACATAACAAGATGTACCATTATATAGTTCATTATATAATTCAGCATATAGCAATATATAGAAACACACAGCACCATGTAGCAATGCAGAGAAAAACATAGCAATATACAGGAATTTAGAGCAATATAAATATTCTTCCGTAACACACTGTGCATAGAACGACAGGGCGTCGGTGTGTCTGGTGGAGGATTCAGGGCGCCCACGGATCGAATTGGTCGACTGGTTCTTTCGTCCACTGATTGGAAAAGAAGAAAGGGAGGACACTAATTAGTGATTCCAAGAAAGGGGACCGTTTCGCTAGCGATCTGGCCCGTGGATCAAATATCGGTAGGCGAAGATAGCTCTCGATACATCGAAGGTGTGAAGGCCCCTAAAAAAGTGCGAGGCATTCGAGAAATTCGTTAAAGAAATCGATAAACCTTCGACGCTTTCGATCTCGACTTGCACGGGAACGCATGGCATTCCCTGAATAGCTTCGGACAAGCAATCCCCGGCAACGGAGAAAAAGGTACCTGTCGCAATTAACACTTCCAGAACACTGGTTCCGCTCGGCGAAGATCTCTCTATCTTCGTCCGCCTGCGAATTTTATAGAGGCAATGTCACGTCCGCAATCTGATCTGTGGTTGATCGGTGTCAGACATTTCCAAGATCTTGTTGAAATAAATATTATAGCAACTTTACATAACACTTTACAAGCATTATATAGCAATTTAGAGCAATTTAGAGCAATTTAGAGCAACATATGACATATATAGCAATGTGTATATAGCACCACATGAATTTTATAGCATTTTATAGCATCATATAGCAACATACGATATACATAGTATTGGATAGTAATTTAGCATAGAGCACCATATGAATCATACAGCAATATATTCGTCCATATAACGATTTATAGCAAGTTATAGCAAAAGATAGCAATTTATAGCAAGTTGTAACAATTATTTAGGAATTTATAGTAATTTATAAAATTTTATAGCAATTTGATGACGTCTTATAGCAATTTATAGCAGTTTATAGAATTCTATAGCAATTTATAAGAATTTTATACCAATTTATAGCAAGCTATAACAATTATTTAGGAATTTATAAGAATTTTATAGCAATATATAGCAAGTTATAATAATTATTCAAGAATTGATAGTAATTTATAGAATTTTATAGCAATTTAATGACGTCTTATAGCAATTTATAGTCAGTCATAGCAATTTATAGCAGGTTTTAGTAATTTATGAAAATTCTATAGCGGTTTATAACAAGTTATGTGTATTATATAGCAACTTGTAGCAATTTCATAGCAATTTATAGCAATTTATAGCAATTTATAAGAATTTATAGTAATTTATAGCAATTTATAGCTAGTTAGAGTACTTTTATAGCAACTTAAATCACTTTATAGCTATTCCTAGCATCTTTATAGTAATTTATAGCAA
>NC_071984.1:1381989-1389509 GCF_026283585.1 Hylaeus volcanicus | reverse complement strand
TTATAGCTATTCCTAGCATCTTTATAGTAATTTATAGCAATTTATAGGTCCATATAGCAATTTATAAGAATTTATAGTAATTTATAGCAATTTATAGCAAGTTAGAGCACTTTTATAGCAACTTAAATCACTTTATAGCTATTCCCAGCATCTTTATAGTAATTTATAGCAATTTATAGCAAGTTAGAGTACTTTTATAGCAACTTAAATTACCCTATAGCTATTCCTAGCATCTTTATAGTAATTTATAGCAATTTATAGGCCCATGTAGCAATTTATAAGAATTTATAGTAATTTATAGCAATTTATGGCAACTTAAATCACTTTATAGCTATTCCCAGCATCTTTATAGTAATTTATAGCAATTTATAGCAAGTTAGAGTACTTTTATAGCAACTTAAATTACTCTATAGCTATTCCTAGCATCTTTATAGTAATTTATGGCAATTTATAGATCCATATAGCAATTTATAGCGAGTTAGAGCAACATGCCGCACCATATACATACAATAACACATGTAGCAACGTAGTACATAACATCACATGAATCCTATAGCAATATATAGGTCCATATAGCAATTTATAGCAACATAGAGTAACATATAACACATATAGCCGTGCAATATATGGCACCACATGAATCCTATAGCAATATATAGCAGCGTATAGATCCATACAGCGATTTAGAGCAAGTTACAGTAACATATAGAAATTTGTACCAATCTATAGCAACATATAGCAATATGTAAGTCCACGTAGCAAGTTATAGCAATTTATAGCAATATAAATCAGTGTAGCATATGTCACAATATGAATCCAACATGTAACACTATATATATCCTATAGCAAAGTAGAGCAATTTAATATACCCTATGGCAAAGTATAACAATTAAATACACAGCACCACACGCATTCTATAGAACAATATGACAATATAATTTAATTTTGCATTACAAATTGTAATATCTAACAATGATTATAGTTATATAGTAATAACTGAACACATTCTTGCTCCAGGACCATTTATCTCTAATTCCTGTCCCCAATTTGTTCCTCTCGAAAACCTCTACGTTAGTTACAATAATTAACCAATGAATCAACGAAGGCTCAACAAGCCACCCGAACACCTGCGCAATTTTACTGCAACCTCGTAGATGAAATCATCAGTCCCCGTGTCAATCCTGGATTGGGCCCCACGATGCTCCTAGAGGATCGTGGTCACCGGCACGGACAACGATTTTCAGGGAGAGGACGAGCGGGCATGAGAATAAAACAAGGAGAACACTAATTAGCGATTCCGAGAACCGAGAACACGAACCGCAGTACAGCACGGTCCACTTCGTCTGCCGTTCGCCTCCAGTCCCCCCCATAACACGCTGTGTTTGGATCCAGCTGGAACCCGTACCCGAACGGAGGATGCACCGAGGGTACAAAAGGTCGAAGAGGAAAGAGAAACCATCCGAAACATTCGGGCCAGCTACGAGTGTCAACTCGTGGAATGCCTTACCCTTGACCCCTCCAGTCGGCCGGGGCTCTTGGTCACTTTGTTTCTCTCACGAGTCCGTATTGACATCGGACCGGACTCCTATCCCCAGAAATTCCTCTTTCACGCTGATCGGAGATAAACAATTTTTCGAATAAAATACCGGGACCGAAAGTTTTGCCCCTGACGATGATTCGCGATCGTCCCGATAATTTCAGGCGTGGAGGTCAAGTTTCCCTGCGACTGGATCCAGAAGGAAATTAGATTTAATAGAAAGTTATCTGCTTGCGACATTTGGAAGTATTTTCGCCGGCATTTGGCATCAAGTTACAGCGATTTGTAGCAATTTATAGAAATTTATAGCAATTTACAGGTATTTATGTCGATATATAGCAACATATAGCAATTTGTAGCACTTTAAAGCAACAAAGGACACATGTAACAATGTAGTATATTGTACCACATGAACCCTATAGCAATATATAGACCCATATAGCAATTTAGAGCAATGTATAGCAACATATAGCAATATATAGCAACATCTAACATATATATCAATGTATAGCAATGTAGCACATAGCGCCAAACGAATGCTATAGTATTATGTTGCAGTATATAGGTCCATATAGCAATTTATAGCGATTTATAGCAATTCATAGAAATTTATAGCAATTTAGAGCTATTTATAGCAACATATAGCAATTTGCAGCACTTCAAAGCAACAAAGGACACGTGTAACAATGTAGTATATTGTACCACATGAATCCTATAGCAATATATTGCAGTACATAGGTCCATATAGCAATTTAGAGCAATTTACAGCTATTTATGTCAATATATAGCAACATATAGCAATTTGGCACTTCAAAGCAACAAAGGACACGTGTAACAATGTAGTATATGGTACTACGTGAACCCTTTAGCAATATGTAGGCCCATATAGCAATTTAGAGCAACGTACAGCAACATACAGTAACATATAGCAACATCTAACACATGACAATGATCAAACAACACATACCACCAAACGAATCCTATAGTAATATATTGCCGTATATAGGTCCATGTAGCAATTTATAGCGATTTATAGCAATTTGTAGCCATTTATAGAAATTTATAGCAATTTAGAGCTATTTATAGCAACATATAGCAACATATTGTAATTTATAGCACTTCAAAGCAACAAAGGACACATGTAACAATGTAGTATATGGTACCACATGAACCCTACAGCAATATATAGGCCCATATAGCAATTTAGAGCAATGTATAGCAATGTATAGCAACATATAGTCACATATATCTACTTATAACAACATATATAAATTTATCATTATCCATCTACAAATCAACCAAAACAATAATGGAGTAATACTTACCTAAATAGCACAGCACATAAAACAAGCCTTTTCCTACTATATTAACAGTAACCTCTGACAGTCGTATGTCGTCTAAGAACCGACGCGAACCTACAGAAATCTGACAATTTCGAAAGGCAGAGATTTACGCTTCCTAAACACCGTTTCTGTCGACGTGTGTGGTACGAACGTCTCTTACGATCGGGTTGACGTTACTACGGGTCGCGCGCGTTCGCCTAAACGCGCATTAGAATTCATGCTAGTAGGTGCGAAGAACGTGGCCAGCCGGCGGTCACGTTTGTAAATAATACAGGAACGCGTGTAACGTCGCGGTGTTGTTCGATTACAAATAAGGAAACGACGGGTGGAATTCTCGTGGCCCGCACTTGACATCGATCAGTATTTCTTTTGGGCAGCTGTCAGCCTAATCAAGCCGTCGTGGCGCCTTCGAATTAACGGCGCCGCGCGCCGTGACGCACGACGTCTGAAATTATGGAATCCAGAATGGAAATCAATCGACGGAGGCGTATATTGTTATTTTTGGAGGTAGCGATAGGAAAAGGAGAATTGGGAAGGTGATTTCTGCCATCGGGCAGAAATTTAGAGCCATTTAGAGCAATCTAGAGCAACTCATAGACATTTATAGCAATTTATAGCAATTTATAGCAACATGTAGCAATGTGCTATATAACCGTACATGCATCCTATAGTAATATAGAGCAACATAGAGCAATATCTAACAAGATACAGCATTAAGTAGCAATTTATAGCACATGTAGTAACGTATAGCAACACACAGAAGTATACAGCAATTTATAGCAACATAGAGCAATGCAATATATATGTTGCGATATATATGACTACCATATGTATCGGGTAGCAATATATAGCAACATATTGGACCGTATAGGAAGTTATACGCACTCTATAACAATATGTAGCGCCTATAGTAACGTATGGCCACGCATAGGTGTGTATAGCAATTTAAAGCAACATATAGCAATGTAGTATATAACGCCATATGCATCCCATAGCAATATATAGCAATATAGAGCAATATCTACCAAGGTACAGCAGTATGTAGCAATTTATACGCAATTTATAGCACACATAGTGACTTACAGCAACATATAGCAACATATAGGACCTTATAGCAGTATATAGCAATTTGTACACAATATTTACTCCACCATCAAAATTTTCTTACAAATGTTTCCACGACCAAAATCAAGGATTCAGAAGAAAAATGTTGTATTTGCTGTAATAATTCGTTCCCAAAATACTCTTATCGCAGCGACAAACAGGAAATCCGTGTTACATCCGCTTTAAGGTACACCGGTCGGGGCAAGAAACGGCAAAACGAGCCGATAAATCCTAGGACTCGTTACCCAAGGCCGAGCTGAAGAGTCCCCCCGATACGGGCTGGCCGGTAAAGCAGCTCTAATCGTGAAAGGAAAAGAGATCCGTGTGAATCGTTTCGAGTAATAGTGTTATCAGAGGCGAGTCGTGTAGGACACGATGTGTTTCTGATACCAGAACCGAGCTACCTGACCCGCCTGCCGAAGCGAGGTGCTCGAGTAACGCTCCATTCCGAACAAACACGAACCAGACGACTCGAGCTTCAACGTTTATTTGTTTCTTATTTATGGAAGTCAAAATGAAACGCAAACAGTTGTGGGTCCTAGATTTTTGGGGAATCTTGTCTAAGAGACGCGATGGCTCCTTCTCAAAGAGACGCAGACCCTAGCAGTAGTTGCACGATCTGCTTTATCCACTGTGCGTTCTGCATTACCACTATCTGCTGTATCGACCATGTACTCTATATTACCCGTTGCACGATCTGCTCTATCCACTGTGCGTTCTGCATTACCACTATCTGCTGTATCGACCATGTACTCTATATTACCGGTTGCACGATCTGCTTTATCCACGGTGTGTTTTGTATTACTATCTGCATAATCTGTTTTATCGACTGCATGGTCTACATACCCACTGAACGATTTTCTTAGGCTATCTCAATCACATTTCACATGACGCAGAGGGGAAAGAGGGGCGATGATGACTGAGATTAACGAAAAAATCCATGCAACGCTATTTCCCAGTATTTTTCAACACCGATTTCAATGACTCTGACCCTGCTATAGCTTAGAGCACCATGGTCTAAGCTTGCACATTATAGAGTCGTTTGCTCTAGGCTTTTTCTTACAATTACATCGAAAATAATAATCCCAGGGACCCTAACTTATCCTATTTCCAAAATATAATAACCCCTAGTGTCCTAAACTGCGAATCTATCAGATTAAACATACGAAGAGAGCGGTTCGTCAGCATCGAGGCAATGACGCCTCGATCATGGCGCATCGTTTGCACCCAGCCAAGGGAGCCAGAGGGGCCAACGGGGGAAGTCCGAAGGTGGCATGAAATCGTCGAAAAACGCCGTCACGCCAGCGCATCAATCTTGGTGCGGCCCGAAGCGTGGCCAGCAGCAAGTCCAC
The DNA here is from genome assembly GCF_026283585.1 of Hylaeus volcanicus. Taxonomy (NCBI): domain Eukaryota; kingdom Metazoa; phylum Arthropoda; class Insecta; order Hymenoptera; family Colletidae; genus Hylaeus; species Hylaeus volcanicus. The sequence continues at coordinate 1,384,173 of NC_071984.1, read as the reverse complement.
CAGTGGATGCCGCCGGTCGACGTCGCTCGGCGAGAAGATGAGAAACGTCGCGGGAGGTCCCACACTCGGGATTGATGGACATCCTCACCTACACGTCTGATTATTCGGTGCCACGGATACGTTACACCGCGGAGTACCCCGGCCTAACCGCCTTTACGCTAGCCAGCCTCATGGATTCACGTGCACAGGCTTGTCTGGTAGGTAATCACTGGTCGTTAGCGCCTCATTCAGGCTCAATCTTCCCTGGGCCAGGGAGTGTGCTCACAGAGGCTGAATTCCGGCGTTCTTCAGGTCCCAAGTAGAAGAATGCAGCTGCGATGTCCTTGGGAATGCTGATAGTGGAACTTTAATGTTCCCTTTATGAATCCTCTATTGTTTGTATTTGATGTTAGGCATTTTTCGAGGTTAGACTCCATTTCGATGGGTTTTGTCCTGGTTTTGTCAAGGTCCTAAGCTTGGACTGTTCTCGAAGCCTTCCAGCAGACTCGTACATTTATTTTTATTAGTTGTTGAGGTGATGCTACGATTATGTAACTTTACGACATCTTTAGTCACGCTATTGTTAATAATATCATAAAATCTGAGGAAGATCGGTGCAATAACAACTAAGTACGTGGAAATTTAATGAAGTGTGTTTGTCGTTTGTAACAGTTGTACCCATGGAACAGGATAATGAAAAGAAATTGTAAGAAATTTTCAGATTTATGTGGAGAGTGGCATGTGAGTGGCTTGTGGGTCACTGATGGCGAATTTCATGTCAGCATTCAAAAATTCAATATGGCGGATCCAAAATGGCCATGTTGCTTGCAAAAAAGTTATTCGATTTGCCTGAAAGTTGGTATGCAACAGGGTTTATGGTTTATTTTTCTAATTTTAATATCAAAATTCAAAATGGCGGATCCAAAGTAGCCATGTTGTTTGCAAAAAAGGTATTCGATTTGCCTGAAAGTTGGTATGCAACAGGGTTTATGGTTTATGATTACAATTTTAATATCAAAATTCAAAATGGCGGATCCAAAATGGCCGTCTTGTTTGCAAAATTTTATCCGATTTGCATGAAATTTGGTATACAAGAGTGTTTGTGGTTTATGATTACAATTTTAATATCAAAATTCAAAATGGCGGATCCAAAATGGCCGTCTTGGTTGCAAAATTTTATCCGATTTGCATGAAATTTGGTATACAAGAGTGTTTATGGTTTATGATTACAATTTTAATATCAAAATTCAAAATGGCGAATCCAAAATGGCCGTCTTGTTTGCAAAATTTTATCCGATTTGCATGAAAGTTGGTATACAAGTGTGCCCATGGTGGTCAATTACAAACGTATACCAGAATTCAAAAATAAAAAATGGGGGATACATGTATACATGTATATGACTGTTAATAATACAGTTGTATTATTAATATATAATTCACTGATTATTTGACTTATACACGTTACTAAAGACGACACAAGCTCGAAAATAAAAGCAGACAAAATACTCGGTTTTTCTTTTCGTAAACGAAGAAACCTGGTGGGAAAGGTCGATCGATCGATCGATCGATCATCGCAGGAATCAATCAGACATCACCGCGTGACCCACCGCGGATACGAGCTTGATGATGTCTAGTCACAACACCATTGTTTCAATGATCCGGTGCTCCGCCCAGTAGGTGGCGCCCAGCCTTCAGATACTAATGAACCGACCAGTTTCGAAGATCATCAACGCTTGCCAGGAGAGATGAGGTGTTGAGAAGAGCGAGCCTTTTAACGTTGTTACAGCGGTACGGGGCCGTTATCTTTGCTTTGGGCCCCGTAGCCGTGTGACGTGGTCGTTTACACGCCGATTAAGAAACGTTTTCTATACGCTCGTAACGAGGATTGCCGAGGGTCTACCTTGGAAACGTCGATGACGTGTAATTAATTCCAACAGGGAAGGTGGTAGGTGATGCTTCTACCGATGAATTTTCAAGGCTGGACTGTGGGAACAAATGCTGGCGTCAACGAAGCTTGAGGCTCACTGATGGCGAATTTGATATTAAAATTCAAAAATTCAATATGGCGGATCCAAAATCGCCATCTTATTTGCAAAAAAGTTATTTGATTTGCCTGAAAGTTGGTATACGAGAGGGTTTTTGGTTTATGATTACAATATTAATACCAAAATTTAAAAATTCACAAATTCAAAATGGTGGATCCAA
>NC_071984.1:1379236-1381979 GCF_026283585.1 Hylaeus volcanicus | reverse complement strand
AATAATTACAAAGTCGATGTTAGAATTCAAAAATTCAATATGGCGGACCGAATATGGCTGACTTGTTTCAGAAAAGGTTATTCGATTTGCTTGAACGTTGGTATACAAGGGTGTCTGTGGCTATTAATTACAAATTTGATGTCAGCATTCAAAAATTCAATATGGCGGATCCAAAATGGCCATCTTGTTTGGAAAAAAGTTATTCGATTTGTATGAAAATTGGTATGCAAGAGGGTTTATTGTTTATGATTACAATTCAATTTATGCGTACATTTAAACATTATTTTAATTTTAGCAAAATAAGAGGGACCGAAGGATTTTCTTTTATAAATTTTTAGTCGAGGCTCTAGGTACTAAGACTGGGTTCGTCACGGTTAGGCCTCTCTATATCGCGCGGGAAATGGAGGCTGTAATTACACGTCGAGCCTCCCTCTATAATCTCGATGTAAATTGCAAAAGAGGGTGGGTCTCGTCGTAATTTATTCGAACGAAATCAATGAAGGACAGAAGCTAGTAATATAAATCAGACGGGTGTCACCGTTTTTTAACAGGAAGTACCGCTTATTCGATCAAACCGATCGATTGCTAATAGATCTCAGCCGCGGGACGATCATTAATTATGGCGTAATACCGCGTCGAGGATGCTTGGATATTTTGTTCTTCGTTTACTTTGGCCTTTCTCTGTCCACGGTGTCAGGGAGACAACTATGAAGCCGAAAACGAGTGCAGGTAAGGCCGATCTGGCATTCTAACTGGATCCCGTGGGCCTAAGTCCTCCTCCCGTCCCTCGAGAAAGGGTAGAGAGTGCCAGTCATATATTAGAGAACTGTTGGAGACACCTAACAAGCTGGCAGGACACGTTTCCCAGAATCAGGGGTACCTGCTGCTGCCGCGTGCAACCCTCTGCTCTTTCACTCCGCCTTTTCTCATTTTGTTTCCTTTCTCCGGCCGCTGTTCTTCCCGTGGCAATATTCCGCCGCGTATCTTGCATACAGCCATCCGCAGAGGCGTGGATAGATATTGTTTTGCGCTCGCGCTTGTCGCCATTTTTCTTCGATTCCCCCTTCGATGCATCATTGCGTCCCTTTGAGAGGATAGGTCAGGACTTTGTCTCGTATGCTGGAGCGTTAATCGTTTATTAAATTTGGTGAACACCTGCGTGATAATGGTGCTTGAAATTGCGAAGATTTATATTTTCGGGTCCTTTTGGGAGTGTTTGGGGTTAAAGTTTCAGAAGGTATTTACCCACAGTCGGTAGTTAGGGCGGAGAAGGCAAAGGATCTTAGTTGGTAAGATAGAGAATATTGTCGATAATGTAGCACGTCCTGTCGGTGAGATTTGTTAGTGTAGGACACTGATTTATCGACAGAGTGTCCTACGTTATCGAGAGACCGACCTGTGTAGGCAACTGTGCGCTCTACGTTATCGAGCCCATGAAAGAAAAAAAGAATTGATTGTAAAAGTACATGGATTCCAGAGGAATTAACATTTAATTTATTCAGTCTTCATTTATTTCGCACTCTATGTAGATAAATTGTATCGTTATACTGTTTGAGATTGAAAAGTGAGAGTCAGACTCACGAGTGACACATTTTAGGTTAAATTATGTGCTTCGAGTCAGTTTTATACGTTAGGTTAATGGGTTAGTTTGGTCTGTTATTAATGTATGATAAAAGACCGTCGATAATTAGTGTCCTACATTTTTTACCGGCAGAATGCGCTACATTACCAACACGGACGCTATCTTACCAATATGGAACTCTACCTTACCACCATAGAACCCTCTATTTTTAAAATTAGGAACTGGATACCGCACCAACCGCAGGTATCTTGTGAAAATTTAACTTTTTAAATATCGACCAAGCTATAAATTGGAAACGAAACTATATTTCATTATCAGTACTTTCTAACACTATCACAACCTCGAAGTATATTTAAATAATAATCAACAAGGGAAGTCTCCTTGCCAGGCAAATTTACAAAGCTTCAATTGAATTTTTTATTTATCTTTCAGCTCCTAAACAAATAATTTTCATGAATTCTTGATGCTAAACTTTTTTTCCTTTATGCTTAATTTATTACCTACGCAATGTGAAGGTTTCTGATGAATTGTATTACAGGTACTATTTAGTAATAAATAATTAAACTCCAATTTCCATTGTCATGCAAAAATTGCCCCCTCTCGAATTATTGCAAAAAAAATGGTTACGTTTAATATTAACACTCGATTATCTAGTTTGCGCGGCAATTGCTATCAGAACTTTTTTCTTGCGAAAAGAGTTTAGCAACCCTTCACGGTGCGATGGTAAAAGTTTAATTACCGGGACTCCACTTTCGCAACAGGATATTAAGCCTGAATCTGACGAGAAGCAGACCAACGCCTTGACTATTCCCCAGAAGGCTTATCGGCGATTATTAATCCAGTAGTTCTCTTTTATATACGCCGTAACTACCGTAACCAGTTTCACTGGCGCTCTAGAATTATTATTAACAAGACCACTGGGGGTTGGCGTTCGTACCGTACGAGCATTAAACGTTGAATGAATCGCTGCGTTACCATTATGTCATTTTTTCATAGCATATCTTGAGTGCGGAAAAACGTGGATGTTGTATTCATTAGCAAAATTCTTTGGAAAAGTGATGGAGGTAACCATGCGTCTCTTAGAGAGGGAGCTACTGTGCCACTTCGACAGGAATCATTATAGTTCACTGTTGTATTCATTAGCAAAATTCTTTGGAATAG
>NC_071984.1:1378929-1379226 GCF_026283585.1 Hylaeus volcanicus | reverse complement strand
ACTATACTTCTCTATTGGATTTACCAGCTCTTTGGAAAAGTATTGTGGGGTGGAGATAATCACGTGCCTCTTAGAGAGGTAACTATGCCACTTAGACAGGAGTTATTATAGTTCACTGTTGTATTCATTAGCAAAATTCTTTGGAATAGTGATGAGGGTAACCATGCGTCTTTTAGAGAGGGTATTGTGCCTTTTATACAGAATTCACCGTAGTTCACCTGTTAATCCACCAGTAACCTTTTCGAAGAGATGCAACCGGTAATATAGAATACATGGTCGATACAGCAGATAGTGGTA
>NC_071984.1:1376641-1378919 GCF_026283585.1 Hylaeus volcanicus | reverse complement strand
TAATATAGAATACATGGTCGATACAGCAGATAGTGGTAATGCAGAACACACAGTGGATAAGATAACGTAAGCCACGCACTTTTCATTTGCACTGTTACAATCTTCATAAACTCTAGTATTAATAATAATCATTGTTTCACATTTTCCAACATTTCCATGTACCACGAAATTTAGTCAAAAGCGTCCAATTTTTTTTATATTACAAAAAAATCAACGTTAAAGATTTCTTTAAACTTGAGTATTTGTATAAGGAGAGGGTGGGAGTGTAACACGCAACGAGTTGATTATCTTATTCAAATTGCGTTTGCATTCGCCTTTTTCCCATTGAGCCAGTACAGCGTCGATCGCATTGGCGATAACCGACGGCGACTGATACAAGACGACGCTAAACGTATGCGTTGCTGAAAAATTCAATCGCACGGCGACCCACTTCTTTCGTAATGCACGAACCTCCTGGGGGCCCGGGCGGGATCAATTCGTCTCGTATATTAATATTTACCGTTACCCAATATCCGTCCACGAGGACTCGCTGTCGTTCCCCGCGCGCTGACGATGAGAAATGACTCCGCAGTGGATTAAGAAAGAATTGCGACAATAGCCATGAAATTCTCTGCTAGGACAGCTTGATTCAGGGCTGGACCTAGCTGGTCGAAATTCAAATCAGTTATGTGACAGACGTTATTTTCTGACTGGTCTTGCTTGGGCGTAATTTTAACTAGGAAGGAAGAACTTGATGAAACGTAAATTCAAAAGTTAATTCGGGGCCATTTGGTAAAGTTTGCAAAAAAAAAGGTTCTTCGGTCAGACCAGTTAATAAAATATAGTATTTCGTCGATAAGGGTTGGTAATGTAGACTACTTGATCGTTAAAGCAGTCTATGCAGTTGATAATGTAAGATACTCGATAGATAAGGCTGGTTGTGCAACTGGTAACGTAGAACACATGGTCGGTAAAGAAGCCCATGCAACTGGTAATGCAGAACACTCAATGGATAAGCCAGATCATGCAACTGGTAAAGCAGACCACAGAGTCGATAAAGCAGGTGATAATGGACAACTCAAACCTTTAGCAATTGATCTATTTTGCGATTCCAGAGGGACCTTCCTCGAAATTAATCATAGTTGATTCAGGAAATATGAAGTAGATGCTCTAAATGATCGAAGGATCTCTAAATGATGCTCAACATTATCAGCCACGTAACATGCTTTGTCAATCGAGTGTTCTATATTACCTTTTGCGCAACCTGCCTTATCTACTACGTTCTGCATTACCAAACGCGTAATCTACTGTATCAACCGACTGTTCTGCATTACCAGTCACGCAATCTACCTTATCCACCGACTGTTTTACATTACCAACCGACAGAACAGTCTGCCATACCAACTGATTGCCCCCGCAAAAATGGTAAATGACTTTTTTAATTGACTTTCTCCTCTATTATGCTGATTATTCTTTACTTTCACCCGAAGGGGGCCCCAAACGGTCCCCGACTCGAAACATTCAAAGTGTTTTCATACCGTAAACCGACATTTCAGATCGGATTTCTGACACCAGTGAATTTATACCGCACAAGCAATTTATTATTTGCACAAAGTCTTCCCCGAACGAATCAACGAGAGGCAAGGTGTACGGAGATTATCGCCGGTGAATCCGACGCGGCTGTAAAAGTGAAATTACACCGTCGGTAAGTCGGAGAGACCCGGAGACTCGAGCGCGGGGCATAATGCAAGCCTGAAAGTAGACAATGGACACTTACAGGGCTCCGAGTGCGATAACTTTATACGCGAGGCAAGGGTTGAACGCGGAGGGGTGGAGTGAGACGGGGGAGGGGGCGTGGACGATCACGATTTACCCATACAAAATCGCGGCACGTATGCGCGCCGGTAATCAAACCCATAAATCCGAGGCATAAGCAACCTCTGACACAGATTCTCTGCCTCTTTATATCTTTCACGGTGCCCTGGCAGTGGCGAACAGATCATGAACGATAATTCGCTCGTTCACGCTCCGATTTCCTTGTAATTATCGCCTCGATGCTGAACAGACATGTTGATTCCATTTTCGATTCACGTTTCGCCTTGAAACATCTCTGACGATTCTATTCAACCATTTACTTGTTACTGTTTCTATCGTTCTATTAATTATATTAATATAGTTACCATCAATTTTCATACGGCACTTTAATTATTCATTTTGTAACTAGGAATTACAATTTATTAATTATTTTTAATTGTAACAATTTTAATTAACGACGACATATTAAGGTTAGGTTTGCACA
>NC_071984.1:1373468-1376631 GCF_026283585.1 Hylaeus volcanicus | reverse complement strand
AGAATTTATTAATTATTTTTAAATGTAACAATTTTAATTAACGACGAAATATTAAGGTTAGATCTGCATCTTATTTACATGGTGTCCTACACCAAATTTAATACAATTAAACGATAATTTTAATGAATTTAAATAAAATGTTTTCGTTATAATCTCGGAATACTTCCAGTTCAAATGAAAAGTCACATAATTCAAGTAAATTAATAGTTACATAATTTAAAAAAAATCATTAGTACTCTGAAAAAATTGCAAATTTACAAGTTTGTCTACAATAAGTAATAAGAAATCAAATAAGACCACCGCTAAAAGGGGTTGTGGATTGGTCCAGTGGTTAAAAGCGTATACTACAAATCCCAAGGTCCCAGGTTCGAATCCCCACCGACCCATTTTCACGGAAATCCTACATTCTCGCTCAAACCAGATTTTTCCAACGTCTTCGAGGCTTCAAATGCTCCCAAAGAACCTTGGAAAGGTACAAATTCGTCCAGCTCTTACTATATTTAAAAAAAATCCTTCATCATCCTAGGATGCGCATGAAGTCACAAGAGGTTCCAAGAAGGCGAAAAAACGAAGCATCTTTCGGGGATTCCCTATCGACTGAGATTCCTGGATGGACTGAGACACCTCCATCGTTCCTCATAGAACAACCTTGAACACTTGAAGTAATTAAACCCAAGAGAAAAAGGGTGGGGTGGGGGGAGGTTGAAGATCCTGGCAGGAAATTGCAGGAACTTCGAAGGATCCCCCGTTGCATCCTGGGGCGAGAAATCGGCCGTGGCTCGATCGAGCGAGAGCCATAGCATTAAAGCAAGGTTGGCTCTCGGTTAGGTTGCGTTGCGTTTCTCGCCGGGGTGTTGCACATCGTTGCATCGCGGCTCGTTTCGCTGCGTGTGCCTCCTGTGGGCGTGGTGGTGCACGACTGCCTATCGAACTGCTCTATCGCTAATAAATCTGCGCCTCAACTAGAATCTGCCTCAAGTTATGGCAGCCCCAACGGATAACGACGCCATCCGTCGAAAAAAGTTATTTCTAAAAAAGCTTGCGCGTCGAGAGCCCCGCCTTGCGAAACGTTCCACTCGGTACTGAAACTTCCACGGAGTTCTGGTGGTGGAACCTTTAACCATTCGCTCGTGGTGTCACGTTGAATTTCTATGTCGAGTCACAGTGGATAGTGTTTTGTTCCTCGTGGTTGGTGGAAATTTTAAATTGGTATTATTGCGAGGATAAGACTCTGTCGATAAAAATACGTGGAACTGTTATTATCGACAGAGAGTCGGTAATGTAGTTCATTCTGTCGATAAAAAACGTTGAACACTGGTTATGGACAGAGTGCCCTGCATTACTGATCAGACCATCCATCAGAAATTTCAAAAATGTACGAATTTGGATGCTACTAAATGGAAATGAGCTATTACTATTGATATACAATGTTTTTAAGAAATACAGGAAGTTTCAGGAGGTATTTGCCTACAGTAGGCAGAGTATTAGGTTTCTAATCTCAAAAGGGGAAGATTCTGAAATGATAAAGTAGAGTACGTTGTCGCTAATGTAGGGCACCCTGTCGATAAAGAACGTGGAACTGTTATTATCGACAGAGAGTCGGTAATGTAGTTCATTCTGCCGATAAAAAAACGTACAACACCAATTATCGACGGAGTGTCCTGCATTACTAACGAATTAACCTTCAAAAATTAGATAAGTGTATGAATTTTGAAGCTTTTCAATAATAATAAGTTACTACATTCGATTTACTAAATTTTTGACAATAAAGAAAGCTGTGTCTTGCAATATTACCATATGTGTAATTGATTTTAATTAAAATTCTCCTTGGACAGAACCAGAGTCCCAAATACAGAATTTTCCAAGTAATTGAAACGAATTTGTGTATAAAAGGTTTTTCAAAGAAGGCTTTAGGATTTTATTTGTTTAATAAAACACAAATGTTACTCGATATATCCTGCTTTTTAACTTTAAATAAAAGCACACTAGACTCAATTAAATGTGAGAAATGATGGTCACTGCATTTGCACTGACAGGCTTAATTTGTTACTAAAAAAACGAAAATTCTAAAATCCTAAAGTTTCATTTGGAAAAATAATTATTTATTTGTTGGACAGACGATTCCAGCTTCCGACGGTCTCAGGCGAGTGTAAGGAAATAAATACTCTGGATTGAATTCCATCCACAACGGATTTTAAATATTTATTAAAAACTGTGTTAGCTTTAAAACAAGCTTTATACAGGGTGTCTCGACCAGCCTAAATATCTCTCTTATTTCTGGTGATATGGAAATTGTTTACAGCATAATTTCAATCATCTTGGAGGACAAGTAAAAGACAAATTTATTTTACAACTTCATTTTTTCAAATGTTTTCCATGTCGTATCGTTTTCTTACTAAAAATAATAAAAGAGAACATACATTTTCTTGGGTTACAAATTGAAGCAGATTGAAAAATACATTGAACAAAACGTCAGATTGAACTTGGACACCAAAATATCAATAAAAATGTAACAAAAATATGGAATGGCATTATACCTTTTTGCTTACGTTCAAAAATGCCCCAAAGTGACATCCGTCGGCAGCCATACAATTCTTGAAAGGGCCAATTATAAAGATTATAAAAGTTCATTTATGTCAAACTATTTGAATTTTTCAATATTTCGTACATTAAAATTTCTTAAAAATTCATAAAAATTCTCAATGCAATTATAATAAACATAATAGGTAAACTATTCACCAGCACTTTGCTTTCATTATTCCTTTGTAACATTATATTATTTTATATTACTAGTTCGTAGCAAATTCAAATTTCCTAAAACTTCATAAAAAGTCCATATTGGATCCACCATTTTGAATTTGTGAATTTTTGAATTTTGATATTAAAATTAGAATCATAAACCATGAACCCTCTTGCATACCAACTTTCAGGCAAATCGAATAACTTCTTTGGAAACAACATGGCCATTTTGGATCCGCCATATTGAATTTTTGAATGATGACATCAAATTTGTAATTAATAGCTACAGACACCCTTGTACACTAACCTTCAAGGAAATCGAATAACCTTTTCTGAAACAAGTCAGCCATATTACTTTTATTATTAGTTCGTTGCACATTCAAATTTTATACAAATTCATAAAAAGTCACAGTGCAATTATAAT
>NC_071984.1:1372132-1373458 GCF_026283585.1 Hylaeus volcanicus | reverse complement strand
TCAAATTACCTAAAAATTCATAAAAAGTCACAGTGCAATTATAATAATTACAATAGAGAAACTATGCACCAGAACGATCTCCAACAGCCACAGCTTCCGCCATCTAGCGGCGAACAACGCAACCCTCTTGCCACTACTTCCAACACAACGAAACAGACAAAGGGGAATCCCATAATCTCGCGAGATTTCCCCCGAAAATCCGTAGAGTCTGTTTCAGGTCCTCCACTCGCTCACGCAACCCTCCTCGAGCCTGTAACCAAGAATAGCGTTCCCCAGTCCCATCAGCATGATCTCCAGACGTAAACCGTGCTATCAAAGCGCATAAATCCAAGAATTTTTCATCGTGCGGAAGCGAGGCTGGCCTGGGGAACCGCTCATCGATTCCAGCAATTAAAAAGCGCGTGGCCAAGAAGGCTGACTGGTGGATTTCTCATTGATTCCTGGCAGACCTCCCGACAGGGGAGCATAGCTGTTAGGAAGTGGCTGAAACGTTTGCCAGGACATCAATACTTCCACTACGAGGTCATCAAACGCTGTCAATGGGATGGTTCGAACAATTTTGTCACGGTGGAAGGGTTTCGGGAAGTTACATAGAACGTAAAAATAAAAATATCTTTGATTTTTTATTAGTAGAGATGTACAGGATGACTGGAAGTTATTTAGAGAGATTATAGTGACGCAAGATGTCGATGGAAATTTTTTGTTCGACTTTTTGAGGAGAGGAATGTGTTGTATTGGGATCAAATTGGAGAAATTATCCACCTATAAGTTAAAACTGAAGGCCAAACACTAGGTATTCTGTTGTATGGACAATCTCTTAACTCTAAACAGAAAATTTTAAATATTTGTGTTCATAATTGCAAATTTGATTTAAGACATGGTATTTTAGTGGAAGTTATGTACACCAATTTATAGAACTCCTGTTTCAACTGGAAAATGGAAAATTTCTCCGAAGAAAGGATATGGATCGAGTACTGAAAAATTAGGAGCAGTGATTCTATAATTAGTATTAATTGATGCTATTATTTATCCTCGATTATTTCTTCTTAGAATCACAGTTTATCTTTAACAGCTGCAGGACCACTTTACACTAATTTTAAAATTAAATCTCATCTGTAAAAGTAATGTAGGAGACTGTCTTGGTCGGTAGGACAGTTTACTCTGTAAGTAATGTAGACGGTTGTCTTGGTAGGTTAGACAGTTTGCTCTGTATGTAGCGTTGAACACTGGGTCGGTGAGGTAGGTCTCTGTAGTTAATGCAGAACACTCTGTAGGTAAGACTAGGTGTCTGCAAGTAAAGTTGAGCTGTTGATTGGTAAGACAGCG
>NC_071984.1:1364436-1367132 GCF_026283585.1 Hylaeus volcanicus | reverse complement strand
ACCGACAAAGTGTTCTACATTACTTACAGACCACGCTGTCTTACCAACCAACAGCTCAACTTTACTTGCAGATACCTAGTGTTACCTACAGAGTGTTCTGCATTATCTACAGAGACCTGCCTCGCCGACAAAGTGTTCTACATTACTTACAGACCACGCTGTCATACCAATCAACAGCTCAACTTTACTTGCAGATACCTAGTCCTACCTACAGAGTGTTCTGCATTATCTACAGAGACCTACCTCACCGACCCAGTGTTCAACGCTACATACAGAGCAAACTGTCTAACCTACCAAGACAACCGTCTACATTACTTACAGAGTAAACTGTCCTACCGACCAAGACAGTCTCCTACATTACTTTTACAGATGAGATTTAATTTTAAAATTAGTGTAAAGTGGTCCTGCAGCTGTTAAAGATAAACTGTGATTCTAAGAAGACATAATCGAGGATAAATAACAGTATTAATTAATACTAATCATAGAATCACTGCTCCTAATTTTTCAGTTCTCGATCCATATCCTTTCTTCGGAGAAATTTTCTATTTTCCAATTGAAACAGGAATGATATAATTTGCTCCAGACAATTTCTTCCACTACTCAAAGAAAATAGTCACAAGTAAATTTTTCTGCACTTGTGGCACATGAAAATAGGGAGAAATCTAATCAGATTCACAAGTATAAACAGCGATGTTTGAAATTTTCTAGATTTAGAAATAAACATAATCTTCGTTTCTTCATCTTTGTGGGTATACTTGAACGCTCGCGTCGGAGCCAATAAATTTTTCAAGTTACCTGTACCAATAAAATGAGATAGCGGGAGTAGAGGAGGCATCGACGCGATCCTGAAACAACTATACTTATCGAGAATCGTGCCTCGCAGGGTCTGATGGAACCCCGGCGTTTTCAGTCCCGCTTCTGTAATTACTATCCTCCTCGCGTATACAACATCGTTGCCTCTTTACTCCGGTTCGTGCCTAAAATGAAAACTTTCAAGTCAAACTTCCCAGTGTCAATCCAAACAAGAGAGGAAACCATTTAATTTCCAATACTGATTCAAATTCTAATCCGCATCAATATTGTCTTCAATTAGACTCGAGATTATTTATTTTTTAAGCAGGATGTCTTCATACTCTGTTCTCACTTTCGGAAAATAATTTTTCTTTAATGGAACGTTCTTTAATTCGGTAAATAATTTATCGTGGCGGGGAGTGCGATGAAATTGTTGATGCACATACTGTCTACACGGAATTACGGAATTAAGTGGCCGACAGTAAGGACGTTAAATTGAAATTTTCAAAATTCTTGAAAAATTTCAAAATTTCGAAAATCTGAGTGCGTCAAGGTGTCTAAACGGGGGATGTAACCCTAATAGACAGGTCGCATCGGTGAAAAAGTGGCTGGAAACGCTGTTTTTAGCCCCTTTTTCCATCGAAGCACGGTTTCGCGACGGTTTCCAGATTTCAAGAGTGCATTAGTTCCGGGGACCCGTCAAGTGCGTTTATCGCATTCCCCATTACGAGTTCGGGATTCTATAAAATCACCGGTGAATTTGATAAATGTTCCAGAATTTATCACATCTACCGACTTTAATGGTTAAAAAAAAAAGGGATCTACCTATATGTCCAAAAAATGCGACTTGATAACGCTAAAGTGACTTTATTCGCGGACCGTCATCTTTTAGGATGACATAGACGAAGCCGACGTAAACCGGACAAACGTCGAGGGAGGAACGAACTCTGATCGAGGCGTGACATCTGAGAAGAATGATCCCGATCTTTGTAGGGCGTCGCGCGCGAAAGTTCCATTAGGGTCCATGTACAACAGGTCTTCTAACGCGGGCGATAATAAAAGCTCGGGTCGCGGATCGACCCGTCCCCGGCGGTCGCGTGCAAAAAATACGTTAATTCCGCGGGAACTTTGCATGACCGTGCAAATAAATAAAACGGCGGACACACATCGGCCCCTGGTAGCGTATTTTATATTTTATCCGGTTCGAATGATTGATTGCGCACCGGACGGCGGGGCTCCGCTAGCCGCGATACCATCTCGCGGAATGTCCCGACTGTACTTGTCGTTTCACGCATTGTTTATTATTGTCCGATGCTTTTATCGCGATCGCCGTCGCTCGAACCGACCGCGACAATTTCTAGAGAAAAAAAGGAGCCAAGCGATTTTTCGGCCAAGAATCGAACGCGTTCTGATTGTTCCTTTTCCTCCTGTCACCGTCTTCCTCGTTCCCTCGGGTTCCCACGCGATATGTACACTACACAGCCATGACCTCTATGTTAATATTCGATATGTACATTATACAGTCATGTTCTCTATGTTAATACTCGATATATACACTATATAGTCATGTTCTTAATGTTAACACTTCATATGTGCACTATGCAGTCATATTAACAATTAACATGTACACTATGCAGTCATGTTCTCCATGTTAATGCTTAATCTGTACACTATACAGTCATGTTAATGCTTAATCTGTACACTATACAGTCATGTTACCAATTAATATGTACACTATGCAGTCATGTCCTCCATGTTAATACTTAATATGTACACTATACAGTCATGTTCTCCATGTTAATGCTTAATATGTACACTATACAGTCATGTCCTTCAAGTTATCTCTCTATATGTACGCTATATAGTCATGTTCTCCATGTTAACACTTAATATGTGCACTATGC
>NC_071984.1:1353258-1364426 GCF_026283585.1 Hylaeus volcanicus | reverse complement strand
ATATGTGCACTATGCAGTCATGTCCTCCATGTTAATATTTAATATGTGCACTATGCAGTCATGTGCTCCATGTTAATATTTAATATGTATACTATACAGTCATGTTCTCCATGTTAACACTTAATATGGGAACTATGCAGTCATGTTAACAATTAATATGTACACTATGCAGTCATGTCCTCCATGTTAATACTTAATATGTACACTATACAGCCATGTTCTCCATGTTAATGCTTAATATGTACACTTTACAGTCATGTTACCAGTTAATATGTACACTATACAGTTATGTCCATCAAGTTATCTCTCTATATGTACACTATATAGTCATGTTCTCCATGTTACCAATAAATATGTACACTATGCAGTCATGTTCTCCATGTTAACACTTAATATGTACACTATACAGACATGTTCTCTATGTTAATACTCGATATATACACTATACAGAGATGTTCTCCATGTTAACACTTAATATGTACACTATACAGACATGCTCTCCATGTTAATACTGGATATATACACTATATAGTCATGTTCTCCATGTCAACACTTAATATGTGCACTATGCAGTCATGTTCTCTATGTTAATGCTTAATATGTACACTATGCAGTCATGTCCTTCAAGTTATCTCTCTATGTGTACACTATACAGTAATTCCCATGAGATTATCTCTTTCCGTGTACTGTATACAGTAATCTTCTTGAGGTTTACACTTGATACGTACACTATACAGCCATGGTCCTTCGGGTTGTCTCGCATAGTGAATGTAGCTTTGAGGACGAGCAGGATCCCAATGGATGGTTCAAGGTCAGCCCCGTTGAAGCTCACAGAGAGATAGAGAGATAGAGAAGCATCTCGGTTGGAAATATTCGAGAAGCATAATGACGACTGGGCGAGTCCATCGTGATGGATGGTACTCTGTGTATCTTGTATCGCGCTATCGCGGCTACCACTTGCTTATTAAACTGTTTGGTATTTCTCGTGGACGGGTAACAAGGATGGTTCACCGCGAGAAACAACACGAGGGCCGTGGTGGTTGTTGAAGAAGATCGATGCTTCGCGTAGCCTGGCCCCGAAACTTTTAATAAATGTCATCTGCTACCGAGGTAGCTCAAGTGACTCGTTATAAATTGCTACCGTGCGCCAGCGCGTCCCAAAAATTATCTGATTCCCTGGAACCGCGGGCGAACGTCCCTTGGCTCGCCTCTCCGTTTCAGTTCATTCATTTATCGAACCCACGGCACTCGACCGACCCACTGAATAATGCACAACGTTCCGCTGCTTGTAAATGGTTTCACCCTCTGCCTAGAATGAATTTAAGTGGAGCCGTAGATCTGTAATACTTCGGCGCTGGCACGATTCGTCTTGTTTCGCGTCATATCGCACCTTCACATCGGAGGAGATAAGTTAAAATTGCTCTGTTTACTGTGTAAACGCTTCCCGTTTCTGAGCCTAATTGTCTTGGGGTCGTCAGTACTCATTTCAAAAGTTCGTTGAAGAGAAGAGCAACAATGAAACGTTGTAAAGCGATTGCGTTACTTACTTACCAAGAACGTGCTCTATATTACTTACAAACACCTGATATTATCTATAGACTGTTCTAAATTATCTACAAAAACCTGTCTTACCAACAAAGAGTTCTACATTACTTCCAGAGCAACCTGTTTTACCGACAAAGTGTTCTATATTATCTAAAGAGACCTGCCTCATCGACAAAGCGATCTACATTACTTACTTACCAAGAATGTGCTCTATATTTCTTACAAACACCTGATATTACCTATGGAGTGTTTTAAATTATCTGCAGAGACACCTGCCTTACCAACAAAGTGTTCTACATTACTTCCAGAGCAACCCGTCTTACCGGCAAAGAGTCTTTTACATTACTAATATTGATGAAATTTATTTCTAAAATGAGAGAAAACTGCTCGTGCAGCTACTAAAGTGAGCTATGATTTCAGAAATAAATAATTGAGAAAAAACAAAAGCCCTAATTATTGCTATACTATATTTTCGATTTTTTAATTGCAACAGAAACTCGACAAGAATGATATAAATTGCCCTACACACAACTCCCTTCGCTACTCGAAACAAATAATCGCAAGTAAACGCCAGCTATTAGGATAGTACAAATCACGCACGCATCATAAATCATGAGCCTAACAGTAATCAATTAGACTAGGAACCCGCGACGTAGCTACTGGCTGAATGATTTAATACAGCCCCACGACCTGATATGAATAAAACAGAAATCTCTGTTAACTCTGGATTACTAGGTGCCCGCCATAGAATGACGAATCTATTTATATTAACAAGAAAGGAGCCATAATATACTGCGTTTTGTTGATACAGGCTGTTGATAAAGCTGTAAGTGTTAAAATATTCGTCAGTGCCAATAGAACAAGCTGCCTTACCGACCGCATCTCCTACATTGTCGACTTTTATCGACAGAGTGCTCTGCCTTATCATTTAAGCACTCTATATTATCGGCTTTTACCGACAGACTACTCTGCCTTATCATTCAAGTACTCTGTATTATCGACTTTTACACACCTTCTCTGCCTAACCAACCCAGTATCTTCTACTCTCTTAATTATTACTTTGAATATCTATATAAATGATTTATTCCCAAGAATGAACAGAAAAGAAAATGCAAATTAATTCGAAAAGCCCACTGCATCAAGTAGAATAGACAAAAAATAACAAGAAAGGAGCCATAATATACTCCGTTTTGTTGATACAGGCTGTTGATAAAGCTGTAAGTGTTAAAATATTCGTCAGTGCCAATGGAACAAGCTGCCTTATCGACCGCATCTCCTACATTGTCGACTTTTATCAACAGAGTGCTCTGCTTTTCATTCGAGCACTCTATATTATCGACTTTTACCGATAGACTGCTCAGCCTTATCATTCGTGTGCTCTGTATTGGCAAAGTTTACACACATTCTCTGTCTAACCATAAGTAGCCATAAAATACTGCGTTTTGTTGATACAAACTGTTGATAAAGCTGTAAGTGTTAAAATATTCGTCAGTGCCAATGGAACAAGCTGCCTTATCGACTGCATCTCCTACATTGTCGACTTTTATCGACAGGGTGCTCTGCTTTTCATTCGAGCACTCTATATTATCGACTTTTACCGACAGACTACTCTGCCTTATCATTCGAGCACTGTATATTATCGACTAGTCCACTGTATCAAGTAGAATAGACAAATATTTGTTCAGTAAATTTAAAACTACTGCCCTAGCCAACTTTACCTACCCAACAATTGATTTCTGTCCAGAAAAATGATATCTGCGCTTATTCACACTCGTCGAAAGCTAATTGGGTCCAATCACCCTGCACGTTGGCTCCGCAAATAATTTCAGTGGAACGCAAACGATCCCCGAAGCTTTCCCATCCGTAAAAAGAGAACCTTCCCAACGAGGCAACGCACGTGCAACAGTCAGCCGATAGTTTTCTGTGGACACCCGGTACGAAACGGATGATTGCGCCCCGCGAACGCAACGGATCGCTACGTTATTATTTTCGCCAGTTATCGAATTAGATGTTGGCTTAACGGGTACGTACGGTCCGGTCTCCGTATACCCGTTCCATAGGCGTACATACGCCGCTCTTCTTTATCGGGCGACAGTAAGAACAGCTTGACACTTTAAAGGGTCCACTTCGTTCAATCCTCCCTTATCCATTTCAATTTTTTCTCAAGCAATCTCCGGAATATTCCGGGTTAGGTCTGATCTATTCAATTCGATTTCTACTTGCGTACTTTAATTCACTAAGCGGTTAGGTCTCGGTTAGACCTGTCAGATTTTCTTCTAGCTATGCACTTTGTTCGATTTTTACTTGTGCATTTCAATTTTTCTGAAACAATCTCCCAGATGCTTTGGGGTAGGTCTGAGTTAGACAGGTTATCTTTCGGAACGTTATCCTTCCGCGACTGAAGCATGAGTCACCAATCTATGAAATTGCTGGACCTTCCATTTTTTTTCATTCAATTACAAAAATAGCTCCCAGGTGTCTCACCTTGGTGTCTTCTTGCAGAGACCCAGTGTTACATGCCTTTCTTTCGGAAGGTCGAATTCCTCTAGTCCTTTCCTACATACCAGACAGAAATTCGTCAATAGGAAGTGATCCACTGGCAGAAGGAAAGGTAGGAACCTATGGATCGACTTTTCCATCGACCTGGTTTTTCCTGGCAGAGTAAATTATGCCGATTCCAGATCGCGCCAATGATGACGCCCATGGGCTCCTCTTCTCCTCTCCTTCTCCCTAACCTTCGCGGATTCCATCCCTCTCGCTTCGCGCGCCATCTTGGTCTCCCTCATCATCTCGCTCTTCCTTACCTTCGTACCGCGCGACTTTTCTTCTCCCCTCCTTCTCCCTCCGTCTGCTCTCATCGTCTCTCTTTTTCCTCGTCTCTGTTTCTTCCCCTTCCAGCGCCCCACCGGGCCCCCTCATTGCGGAGTACCAAGATAGGGGCATCCCCGAGATTACGGCTCACTCGTTACTACCTACAACGTACTTACGTTACTTTTAGAACCGCTTATTACTGTGATTACCGGCGCATAATGCGACGACCGAGCGTTCTACAATTTATTATTGAATTGCTATAATACGGGCCGTATCGACGTGCCTGTGTACACCGTGGGGGAAAACGTACAGGTTGCGAAACCTTGGTCAAGGGGGCATTTCACTGTGAACGCACAAAAAAAACAAGCATATTTTCAATAATATTTTTCTCAGCAACTATTGCATAAAATTGAACGAACGTTTTTTTCCCTTGAAGGTATGATTAAGGAAAGTAAATAAAAAATTTCTTTTTCGGTGTAAAATATTTTGTTATTTATTTACAAAATAATATGCAGAAAATAATATATTTTTTACTACAAAAAAACAAGCATATTTTCAATAACATTTTTCTCAGCAACTATTGCATAAAATTGAACGAATGTTTTTTTCCCTTGAAGGTATGATTAAGGAAAGTAAATAAAAAATTTCTTTTTCGGTGAAAAATATTTTGTTATTTATTTACAAAATAATATGTAGAAAATAATATATTTTTTACTACAAAAAAACAAGCATATTTTCAATAACATTTTTCTCAGGAACTATTGCATAAAATTGAACGAATGTTTTTTTCCCTTAAAGGTATGATTAAGGAAAGTAAATAAAAAATTTTTTTTTCGGTGAAAAATATTTTGTTATTTATTTACAAAATAATATGCACGTGTGCGGAAAAAAAGAAAGTAATCCGCTGGCGGACGTGATTTTGGCTCTCCTGGTAATCCGAAACAGAAAATCGAAAAAGTTTGTTAAACTGTGTCGTCGCGCCTATGGTCGGAACCTCCACTTATTTATTTCATCGGAAATGAACGAAATGGCAGCGTTTCTTGTGAAAGAGAGAAAAAAGAACACGTTTTTTGTACCGTAAATCAGGCGAAATTGTAAGTAAAAATCGAAATATCAACTAATTGGTGGTTCCGACGATAGGTGTGACGACATGGTTTAATAAACTTTCTCGATTTTCTGTTTCGGATCACCAGGAGAGCCAAAATCACCTCCGCCAACGGATAACTTTTTTTTTGTACACATGCATATTATTTTGTAAATAAATGACGAAATATTTTTTACTAAAAAAGAAATTTTTTATTTACTTTCCTTAATCATACTTTTAAGGGGAAAAAACGTTCATTCGATTTTATGCAATAGTTCCTGAGAAAAAAATTATTGAAAATTTGCTTTTTTTGTACGCAGATAGAAACGTTGGGTGAAACTAGGACAGAATTTTGAAAATTACTAGTTTTTGAGGTTAATTCTTTGTGGAAAAATTTTTTGAATTTTGTTGGGAAGAATTGTTAATATACCGAGTTTATAGTGACTTGTCTTTCATTATCATAGGCTTGCAACACACCATAACCTCTAAATAGCAAAAAATCATTAAATTGCAAATCATAACGCCATACATTCTCTCCAAACGGTTCTATCGCGATATTTCGTAGCCATAGTTCTTCGGCCCACCATAACCTCAATATATCCAAAAACTATACCATTAAATTACAATTCGCAACGCCATACATTCTTTCCAAACGATCCTATCGCGATATTTCGTCGGCATAGTTCTTCGTCCCTCCATAACCTGAAAATATTCAAAAACTGTACCATTAAATCCCAATTCACGTCATCCATTCTCTCCGAATGCTCCTGTCGTCCATACACAATAATACGTGCATTCTTCTCGCATCCCAACGATATTCGCACATACCCTTCCTTTACAGATTCTCAGATATATTAACGTCTTCAGCCTGGAAGTGGTTAGATAACCAAAAAAGCAAAAGTGTTTCCCGTCTCCATTAACATTTTTGCGCGAGTCTAGCGTCTAAACCTCGCATTTAACGTGGCAGGACGTATCTCGCAGCTTTCTGCGGGGTCACCGCATATGGTCCTTGGACCATTACCGCGCAGCTGGCCAAGTGTGTTTCGCCGTGAAAAATACCCCACGGCTGGTATATAACTAGCAGATCGTTCGAGGGAGATGATTTTTCCTATTCCGACGACGTGAAATGCGGAAGAGGATGCCCAAAGCACACCGACGAACCGAGATAACACTGCCACGCGCACCTCCGACGTAGGTGCGCCTTTGACCAGGACAAAATCACCGGTCTTCGCCTTCCCATCCGTCTATTTCAATGCTCTATATTACTTACAAACGGTTTAAAGCGATCTGCATTACTTACTTACCAAGAATGTGCTCTATATTTCTTACAAACACCTGATATTACCTATAGAGTGTTCTAAATTATCTGCAGAGACCTGTTTTACCAACAATGTGTTCTACATTACTTCCAGAGCAACTTGTCAATTTAATACAGCCCCGCGACCTGATATGAATAAAACAGAAATCTCTGTTAACTCTGGATTGCTAGGTGCCCGCCATAGAATGACGAATCTATTTATATTAACGAGAAAGGAGCCATAATATACTGCGTTTT
Organism: Hylaeus volcanicus; assembly: GCF_026283585.1. Lineage (NCBI taxonomy): Eukaryota > Metazoa > Arthropoda > Insecta > Hymenoptera > Colletidae > Hylaeus > Hylaeus volcanicus. The sequence continues at coordinate 1,357,431 of NC_071984.1, read as the reverse complement.
GTTGATACAGGCTGTTGATAAAGCTGCAAGTAATAAAATATTCGTCAGTGCCAATAGAACAAGCTGCCTTATCGACCGCATCTCCTACATTGTCGACTTTTATCGACAGAGTGCTCTGCCTTATCATTTAAGCACTCTATATTATCGACTTTTACCGGCAGACTACTCTGCCTTATCATTTAAGCACTCTATATTATCGACTTTTACCGACAGACTACTCTGCCTTATCATTCAAGTGCTCTACATTGCTAACGTTTACACACCTTCTGTGTCTAACCAACCCAGTATCTTCTGCACAGAGAATAACCTTTGAGAGAGGATAAGTGCGGGCGCAGACCGCCATTTCTGGGATTCTAGGGATTTTAGGACAATTTTTGAAAAATTTGGGATCTTTCGATCTCATTCGAGTTAATTTTTATTTTTTTTCAATTTGTATTCGTCGTACTTTTCCAACTGGAAAAGCAGATTCAGGATTTTCAGGATACTTTTCTGAAAATTTACAATTTTCCAATCTTATTTTAGTCAAAATTTTTCCTTTTTTTCGATATAGTAATTCACTTTTTTAGCTGTGTGGAGCAGATTTTGTGATTTTAAGACAGTATCTCGAGAATCTACAATTTTTCAATCACTTTTAGGTTGTTTCAATTGTATTTTCATCCCACTTTTCCAGCTCTAGAGACAAATTTCGAATGTTTAGAAGCCTTTTTTGAAAATTTTCAGTTCTCTACAACCTCAATTTTAGTCAATTTTTGTTTTTCCAATATATTAATCTACTTTACCAACTGTACAAAGACAAATTTTCAAATAAAAATCGATACGAAAAATATGCCACTGTGGAGACTCGAACGCGCGACTCTCAGCCTATAATTAATGCTTCTATTTGTCTTCTTATGTGTTGGGAGATTACTACACACATCTATTACAATATTTACACACACAAAAATTTATGCATAGACGAAAAAAGCATTTAACATTTAAAAAAAAAACTCTAAATTTAAACTGAATTTTGAAACTTACAATCAGCACCCTCGGTAGTAAAACACCCAAGTTTGACGTGGAAATAGTTTCAGAACTTGAGTAACAGATAACTTATCGACAAGAAGTATTAATACTTCTATTATATGTTGCAAATCTCAGCCAACAGATGGCATCAAACATAATGTCCAATTTGAACATCTTCTCGCGATTCGAATTAACTCCTGCACCGATAACAACTTTAATAAACAAGATAAAGTTAAAGAAAACGTTCGTTTTAAAATAAACATCACAAAAAACAGGTACAGTTTAATTTATTTAACCTTCCTTAATAAAACATAACTTCTAAGAAAAAACCTAACCTAATAGCATAAACAATAAATTTGTTTCTTCCAGAAACTTGAAATTTTTGTCTCTATGATACGAATTATCGTATTCATTCGATTATATATCGAATTATATATTTTCTTTAAAATCATTGGAGTATCGTATACTTTCCACTTGAAGAACGATGCAACGGCCAGGTTTGTCTCTTGTCCCCATGCAACTAGACTCCTCTATCGCCATAAAGATAAGCATGGGTGGATCAATGTTCCAAGAAAGAATGCTGATGAGTCGTTCTGACGTATGGCATAAAATTAAGATCCTAAAAGGAACGCAGTACGATAAAGAATCTGTGTTGAAAGCTATTCTGAACGCAATCGATCCAGCAGATCTAGTGCCAGTTAAATATCAAGCTGTCGGAGAGGACACCTTCTTCCTTGCACGAAACTGTGCATTCGCTCTTGAGAAACTCTGCAAGACTAACTTAATAATTAAGTATCCAGGAGGAGATGCGCTGATATTAATTGTGACTCTGGGATACGCATCCATTCATGATCTGAAGATTAATCTTCAACCATTACTTCTGGCAGCGTTGACCAGGAGATATGATCCTAATACCAAGAGTTTAAATTTAGAAGAGTTCCACAAGGATCCCGAAATGGATAAAACTCTATTCTGTCCACTGAACCAACAGAGGCTTTTCAGTCATGTTCTGAAGCTTACCAAAAGCGCCATCGACACTGTACAAAATCTGAATTTACAAAAAAATGGTATACTCAATCTGTCTGCTATAGAAGCTTCTAATTTGACCTCCATAAGATACCTCGATCTAAGATATAATACTCTGCTGAGTACAGAAATGCTAGCACCTCTGAGGAAACTAAATATATTAAAACTATGGTTGGATGGGAATCCCCTTTGCGAGAATTACTCAAACCCAAAACAGTATATAGACTCCGTAAAGAAATATTGTCCCAATTTGATCCTACTGGATGGAGTTTACGTTAAAACACATGGTCTATCAGGGAGTTATATTAAGTACGTGAAGGACGATGCAAAACAAGACTTAATCACAAAGTTCATTTCGCACTTCTTCGACCTGTACGATCAGAAAGACAGATCAGTTCTCAGAGGATTGTATCATAAAGATGCATGCTACTCTATGACATTTAATTTGCCCGGAGCAGATGCCCAAAAAAAGAATCTGGCTCCATACGCTGCGAGCAGAAATATATTAAGGAGCACAGACCTCAACAAGAAACGTCAACATATCTATTTTGGAACGGATAGTATTCTGGATGGAATGAAAAAATTGCCACGGTCTTATCACGACAGGAATTCGTTCATTTGGGATTTGATGTACGATGATGGAATATGTCTAGTATTTTCACTCAGTGGTATGTTCAAAACGATTAATAAATTCCACCATGTTTTGGCGTTTAACAGGACATTCGTTTTACTGGGCCTCGATGATAACGAATACAATATCTTGAATGATCAGTATCATGTGGAGGCAACTGAAGAAGAAATTCCACCCAACCAAATAGAAGAAAAGTGCTCGTTGCATGAAATGGTGCCAACGTACTTCAGTGCTACAGAGAAGAAAGAACTGATGAGCAAATTCGTTGAAATAACTTCATTAAACAACGAATGGTCTCAAACGTATTTAGGAGAGTCTCACTACGACATAAGGAGAGCAATTACTAACTTTATGAAGGATTATAAAGATTCTGCTGTACCAGCTGATGCCTTTTTGAGATAATAGATTATACTTTAGATATAAATGAAACGATATAGTCAGGGATACAAAGATATAATTTTATTTATTTGTTCCTTCACGACCTCACTATATCTCTTTCAATGTCTGTAAATATTGCGCTAACAAGTATTTTTACTATTTGTAATTATTGAACATTTCATTAATGAACATTTTTAATATAAAAAGGCGGATTTATAGTTCCTTTTATTCAGTTGGTACAAAATTGAATGGATGAAAGTATTTTATATTTTTTTAGTTATAAGACTGTATGAAAGTCTAACAACTAAACGACTATACTTTAGTGGATAAGTCCTGCGTAGGTAATGCAGGAAACTGCAAAGAAAACTGCAATGTCGATAAATACAGATTAGTGGAGCCACCTAGCATCGCGACTATTAACATCTACACAACTATACAATAATAATAAAGATACAATAAAGTCCTAAAAAGTCAGATATATCTCTAAAAAATTTTCTCTAAAAAAAGAAGTATATAAAAAAGTATCCTCCAATATAATTGAAATTATCTTATTAAATATCCCACGCAAAAGAGAAAATCTAAATTAAACCAAGTCTTCGTTCAACAACTTTGCTTTAATTGTTCCAGTGAAAGATCTCAACCTGATTCTTCAAATTAAAAAATAGATTTGTGGTCTTCTCCATAGCGATATTTAAAGTTGTTGCAAGGGTAAAAAAAATATTATACTGTATATCCGGTTATTGCAGTTGTATAAAGTCTGGGAGACGCAATAAAAAGGCGATATCCTTGACAATATAAAAGGCCACCGTATTTTTTTTTCTTCCTGAAGCGTTTCCAGCTTATGGTATGCTCGATACCGTCGTAGATCAATGAGCACATCGTGATGTTACTCCTCTGGCATTTAGATGGAACACCAGGGATGCTCGCAGACTTCGTCGAAAGGTTAGGCATTCAAGGTTTTCAGTGATTATGAAGGGCGACGTGAATGAAGTCGATTATATTTACGTTCAACACGATCGTATATTAGGTTGGTCATTTACCAAACCTTAACATTGTTTATTTATTGGTGCTAAAGTAGCAATAATTTACCTGCTGTTCCAGGATGTTCAAATTCAATACCAACCAGACCAGTATAA
>NC_071984.1:1352272-1353248 GCF_026283585.1 Hylaeus volcanicus | reverse complement strand
AGACCAGTATAAAATATTAATAATGCAATCGAAATAAAGTATTCATACACTATGTAAGCATCATCAACTACCAAAACAATAAAATTGAACCACTCTAGTAATTTCCATATGGATTTTTCTCGGTGTTAAAATTTATCACCGACTAAACTAATGTTAAATCAATGTAGAACCGCGTATTCTCACACCACGTAACGTAATTCGTTCCCTCGAGAGTCATTTCCTCGAGGATTATTTCCTTCTCTTCAAGAACTACGAACGTTTAGGTTTATTCATAGTTGCCGCAAGTCTTTGTAAGCCACGGTATATAAATTCTATTTTCCTGGTGCATTGTTTAGCCTGGCGGACTCACGACTAATTAGAAACGAAGCCTCTCGCCTGACGTCGCACCTGCTCGTGCACCCTCAGCGCGAATCTCTCACGGGAGTTGCGCAGGCGTTTTGGGTTCCCCTCCCTCTCTTTCCCTTCAATTCCCCTCCTCTCCCTCCCCTCCTGGAATTCCCGCAGCACGCTCTAGATATGCGTAACCCACATTTACGTAACCCACAGTGGTGCGAATGGCTTCGTGTAAACGGTGGAAACTTTTTCGCCGCGGAGAGTCCCCTGAAGACGTTCCTGAGGAAATGTCGGAAACGCAAAGGTCAACGAAGCGGGTTGCTCAAGTAGCGTCCTAAAGGACAATCGGCTGACAGGAACGAGCCTCGACCAGCTTGGAAATATTGTGGTATAGTGGTAATAGTTCTACAGTGATTGCGATTCGATTTCATTAAAAAATAATTTAATAATATACATACATATGTTTTATTTGATGAGAAATAACGTTATAGTGATAATTATAATTTTAATAAGGGATATTGGTATGAAATACGGTGATGTAAAAGAAAGCGTGAGGGGATTCCCAGGTGTCGATACAGTACTACCAACCTATGACAGATTAAAGACACTATGACGAGAAATAACGTTATAGCGATAATTATAA
>NC_071984.1:1348831-1352262 GCF_026283585.1 Hylaeus volcanicus | reverse complement strand
AAAGGATATCGTAATGAAATACGGTGGTGTAAAAGAACGCGTGAGGGCATTCCGAGGTGTCGATACAGTACTACCAACCTATGAAAGATTAAAGACACTAGGTTGGTACTGCCAATCTGTGTTTTTAATTTACGATGGGTACTACTCGTGGAACGTACAGATTTGGTGTAAATCTATTTTAATTAAATGTGGTCTACGATTGGTTCCATCACCAAATAAGTTTTGTCACTAGAGGCCTCTGTTTCTCTTATTAAAAATATAAAAGGATAATTTTAATATCGTGTATTAAGATGACTGTATTTGTTAGATCGGCATCTCGAGTTTTACTTTTTTTCCTAGTACTACTAGAATGTCTCTATCATTTTCGATCATTTATGTTCAAACATAACCTGAAACGTGCACAGTTTGAAAAAACTGTCTGAGGTGTTCAAGAAGTCACAGGAGGAGAACGAAAGTGGTTCCAGGGCGATTAGTTTAAGAATCTGCATAAACACGTCCGTGGGATCCGCCGCGAGATGGATAATTAAAAAGCAACCATAGTTGCACTATTTCTCTCGTAATGAATGCATGCTTCCTAAGCTTCGCCACAATTATGCCACGGTGGCCCTCTCTCTCTAATGAAACTTGCCTCCGATCACGCAACATCCCGTACTTTCATCGATTTCTCGGTATATCAGTATTCAAACACGCTAATCTGCACGCCATATAGCAAAAAAAGTAAAATTTATAGCGCTTTCAAACTAATTGTAAGAATAATCTTTACTTCAATTAACTGGGATTATCATTAAACAGTTCCTTATTTCTCGACAAAATTTTGACTAGCATTCGGTGTTTAAATTTATTTAAGCATGAATTCAGAATTTGTTTACTTTATTCTAAATTTGTTTCGTCGACGTTCCCTTTTCCCACTTCCTCTAACTTTAAATTAAACATTGAATATGTCCAAATCAAAAATTATAATAACACATTCCCAGGAAGAAGTATCGTAATTTTATAACAAATATATTTTAACAAAATTTTAACAAAATACATTTTTCGAAATAATATTCCAATATCAGTGCTACCGGAAATAAAATAAAACGCGAGATGTGCACCTTGCGAGTATAGCCCAGACTCATCCCAGAGTGAAGTATCGTAATTTTTTAGCTACTCTTACCATAATCGTACGACTTTGCAAAAAATCCTAGGCTATTCTATGGATCTTCCCCTACAAAATACAATTTTTACAACAGCATTCCAATATCAGTGCTAGCAGAAATAAAATAAAATCTGAGATGCGTCCCTTGCAAGTACAGCCCAGACTCATCCCAGAGTGAAGTATCGTAATTTTTTAACTACTCTTAGCATAATCGTACGACTTTGCAAAAAATCCTAGGCTATTCTATGGATCTTCCCCTACAAAATACAATTTTTAAACAGCATTCCAATATCAGTGCTAGCAGAAATAAAATAAAATCTGAGATGCGTCCCTTGCAAGTACAGCCCAGACTCATCCCAGAGTGAAGTATCGTAATTTTTTAGCTACTCTTAGCATAATCGTACGACTTTGCAAAAAATCCTAGGCTATTCTATGGATCTTCCGCTACAAAATACAATTTTTAAAACAGCATTCCAATATCAGTGCTAGCAGAAATAAAATAAAACTAGAGATGTGTAAGTAGGGAAAAACGGGACGATCAGGATTCACCTGACTGGCCAAGGTATCCTTGTGCCACATTCGAACCGGCAACGACACATTCGTAACACGAAACCGATCTTGCGATTTCGCGATGTCGAAATGAGGCTCGTTCCTGTCCACAAGATGGCCTATCACTTCCTAACATTGGTAGCGTCTCGCTTCGTTCGAAGGGGATTACCCCGCTCATTTCGATTCAATTCCCAAGAATATTTATCATTGAGAAATTAAAAATAAAATGTATAGAGCTCGAATGTTTTCTAATTATTTTAAACAAATTCTTAAATCATCGACTATAGTTTAAATTAATACGATATAAATCGTATTTTAGGTCAAAGGCCTCCACCAGTTCGCAAACGAAGACTTGCATGTATCGTCACTCAACTCTCTAAATATTAATGGCGACGTACCCTCTATCCCTACCCAGAAGAACCGCGAAAGTTCAAAGTACACCGAAGCCAAGTAGACGAGTCAAGATCTCTGTGTCTAAATTCAGCAAAAGAAAGCAGCGTCCCACGTGAACTGTCAGAAAAGAGGAGTTGAGGAACCGGCCGCGCTTGTATAATCACGGTGCTTCCACGTTCCAGGACGTGTTTGCGCGTACAGGCGTTTATGCAACTGTGCTTGGAGATTCGTGTACGCATGCGGGTCGACACAGTCTCGACCGTAAGCTTGTGTCTGTGCTCCCAGCGGGACGGCGACACCGTGAGTGAAAGTTATGCCAACTCCTGAGCCCGTGCAGCATCGCAATGACCTATCATATTTACAATATAACATTTTTTTAAATAATTAGACAATCTCAATTTAAACTCCAGATAAAAAAAAAACTACTGTGATCGTGGTAGTTTTGTTTGAGATTATAAATTAACGATACAATTTAAATTGCTTGTGTCGTATTTCCAAGTTTGATGAGTATTAGAGCAACACTTATGTGATATGTGTAGGAAATTTAGAAACGATACAATAAGAAGATGTAAATATCAATAGACAGTTGAAATTGTAACACGTTAAAAACATCATTGCTTCTGGATATATTCTCACACGTACAATCCAATAGGATCAATATTAATCCTACTTATTAAAATATCTTAATACTATTAAAATTACGATACAAATATTAACAGACAGTAGAAATTGTATCACTTTAGAAATATCAATGCTTCTGAATTAATTCTCTTCTATATTATTAAAAAATTGAAGACTTGATATTCTTTGAAGAAATGATCATTTATCAAAAAGGAACCACCTAACTTAAGCGCCAAATTTGTAATATATCGTATATATGTGATAAAACACGAATTTAGAGTTAATATTCACGAATTCCGAGACAGCATTTCGCTTGGAAGATATTGTATTCCGAATGGGAACACGCATTTAACTGTCCATCATCGCGAATGGTCCATGAATCATGATCTTTATGCCGGTAAAAGTTGTTGCGCAACCGTAGTCATCTACGAACCACTATCGAGAGGTGTTTACTGCCTGAAGTGCTTCTTGAAGATTCAAGAAACGCGGCTGTATTACCTGAGAGAGAGGTGCGTGTCACGATTATTCCCTTTTTCGCACGAAATTGCACTGGGGAATGCACGTCGTGCCACAATAACGAGCAAGCCTTCGTCAGAACTATAATTAAGACCTTCAACCTTATAGCGTTTGGACTGCATTTGTTAGATAGACATCTCGAGATTTATTTTTTTTTTCCAACACCGCTGATATTGGAATGCTGTTTTAAAAATTGTATTTTGTAGGGGGAGAT
>NC_071984.1:1346435-1348821 GCF_026283585.1 Hylaeus volcanicus | reverse complement strand
AAAATTGTATTTTGTAGGGGGAGATCCATAGAATAGCCTAGGATTTTGTGTAAAGTCGTACGATTATGCTAAGAGTAGTTAAAAAATTAGGATACTTCACTCTGGAATGAGTCTGGGCTGTACTTGCAAGGGACGCATCTCAGATTTTATTTTATTTCTGCTAGCAATGATATTGGAATGCTGTTTTAAAAATTGTATTTTGTAGGGGGAGATCCATAGAATAGCTTGGAATTTTTTCTAAAGTTGTATAATTATGCCAACAACATTTAAAAAATTTCAATTCCTAACCATAAGACGCTATTTCATTTTCGTTCTCATATCAATGATGCTAATACACGTCTCTAATAAATACCTAGTACGTGGAAACAACAAATGTACACTTTTCAGTTAACAGAACAAACATCGTACTTCTTATTCATTCTGTGAAGCAAACAAACAAAGAAGTATCAAAAGAATCGTCTCTTAAATTTTATATCTAAAAATGTTAAAGGCCCTCCACTATTATAATTAACGAACTATCCTACGTTCTCCGTGCCTAGTGGCCTACTATTTCCCCTGATTGCTTGTTCGCAGCGTCCGCGGCGTCTCGAGGCCATCGCTAATCATTCCGCGCAGGAGAGGAGCCACGTTTAATGCACCGTTGCATACGTGCTCGTGACTCCAAAGATGGAACAGAGAACGGTCTCGATAAATCCACCGGTTCACGAGGAGGACGATCCTCCAGGAGGACTTTGGTATGATCCGTTCTGGCGCGGGGAACGGAGGGGGCAGAGGGGAGAGCTGCTCGTCTCCACCACGTGAGAAAGTGAAAGCAAAAGGCTTCCACAGAGGAGGCATCGTCTCTTCCAAGCCGACACGACTCGTCCTGACTGGCGATCATCCAGACAATCATTCCTCGCCATGTCTCAGCTTATTAACTTAACCTTATTTCCAGTTGGCGACCATTATCACTCGAGGTCACCGTCAGCCGGCCATTAAACTGGAATTGCATTTTTGGAAACGTCCATTAGCGCGGCTGTTTTAGGTCTCGGGACGTTGGCAGGCTTGTCCTGGTTGGGAACTGAGGCGGAAAATTTCCAAAGGCATCGGTCTGGCAGCTTTGCGCATGCGTAATAATTTTGTCGTCACCCGAGTTTGGATAAAATGTTTCGACGTGTCTCCTTAATTTAATAAATCGTCGTAATACTGAAATATCAGAAATCTTATTCTGTTCTTGGGTGTATGAATTTATTTATTGAATTTACTATTTTATTCGTATCAGACGTACCTGGAGCGAACGGGATTTTAATAAATTTCTGAGTTAAAAATTGACAAAACAGGATGTAAAAATGTAAAATAAATAATAATTTTGTTCCAAACTGTAAATTATCATCGTATGATTTACACACGTACAAACTTGGCTAATAAATAAAAATTTTTAAACGATTCCCATGCTATTACGTATCGAGTTAATGTAATGTTAATTAAGAAGGTAATTAAGTTATTTAATAAAGATGGTGGTTAGCTAATTTAATAGCAGTAGATGGATTAAACGTGCGGTAATAAAATACAAAAATTGTTTAAACAACAACGATAAAGTATTCGAGAGGTGCATTACTCTGATTTTGAAGTACTCTAATTGAAGTCATACTCCCTCCCCCCACCTCCGGTCCTGTATGCAATATTCTGGTTTAGAGTTTGCCAGCTGCATTAGAGTGAAATGAGAAACGAGCAAAGAGATACAAAACGTTCGCTCTTTTTTTCAGAGAGAAAATGTAATTGCGACAATGCAATCGACGCCGCGATGCAACTGCGAGATTATGCTACCGCACGCGAGAAGGATCTTCGAATGGGGAACAACCATTTCCGAGATAGAGGCAATTAAAACGATTTTTTAAATTAAAAGGGGGGAAGCATTTTATCAAAATCATGATACAATTATAGTGTGCACTATTGTTTGCAAACTATTCCTTCCACTATTGTTCACGCCGGCGTGTACCACCGGTGGCTCACGCTCGCGTGTCTATCAGATGGCGGGTATCACCGCGCCGCCCCGTAGCGAGAAACCGAAATACCGGTGCGAACCACCGGTGGTTCACGCTCGCGTCTCTATCAGATGGTGCTAGGTAGTTCCAAGGGGTTCCAGATGGTTCTAAGTGGTTCCAATTGGTTATAGATGGTTCCAAGTGATTGTTCTAGATGGTTCCAAGTGGTGCTAGGTAGTTCCAAGTGCTTCCACATGGTTCTAAGAGGTTCCAAGTGATGGTTCCAGATGGTACCAGGTAGTTCCAAGTGGTTCCAAGGGATTCCAGATGGTTCTAAATGGTTCCAATTGGTTTTAGATGGTTCCGAGCGGTTCCATGGGTTTCCATTTCTTCCAAGTGGTCCCAATTGGTTTCAATTTGTT
>NC_071984.1:1338362-1341435 GCF_026283585.1 Hylaeus volcanicus | reverse complement strand
GAATAGAAATGAGAATAGAAAATGAAAAATGGAAAATGAAAATGGAAATGAAATAAGATTCTCAATTAAACCCTCCTTAATACAAAATGGACGATTGAATTGAATAGAATGGAAAATGGAATAGAAATGAGAATAGAAAATGGAAAATGGAAAATAGAAAATGGAAAATGGAAAATGGAAATAGAATGAAATGAAATAAAATAAAATAAAATTCTTAACTAAAGCTGCCCTTGAAAAATTCCCCTTTGTAATACAAAAATAAAGAAGTAAAATTAGATTTGAGGAAACTGAACGTAAAAGGGAATGCGTGGTATATTCAATTCCCCACTTGGAATCGAGGTACGTGACTCGTAGGTGCAAATATCGTGCCATCTAAGAACGAACCGAAGACAACTTTCGCCCCCCAAGGCTGAGAAGATTCCTCGTCGCGGGCGCATCGCGCGTAATAGAGATGGACAGTCATTGAAAAATAGAATGGTCCTCGTTAATTAACCGTTACGAGGCGCGTACACGCGATGACGAAACCCGCCTGTTCCTTGGAACCGAGACGGGCCCGGACATCCACAGGCAGGTTTGTTCCTCCTGGTACGCCATTAAATAATCTAATTAACTTTATTTCCTCCGTGTGGAAATTAATCGTCCACCTCTCCATTAAATAATTTATTACTCTAGTTTAAACAAACATACTTGCGTGCCATTTCTGCTGAAAATTTACATTAAACCACGAACATTCCAAATCCTCGAGCTGTTATATCTCTGTACATACTCCTAGTTCCAAAAATGAGTTCCAAAAATGAAGAATTTAATCGAAGTGGACCTGCGTGAACTTTAGTTGCCACGGAATTTTTGTTTGTTGTTATTTGTGTTCGAGCAAGAGGCATTCGAACTTAGTCGTTTGACGAGTTCAGAGTCTAGTTTGCCAAAGGTTGACTCGAGAGAGCTGAAATTCTTCCTGGAAGATTCCATCGCGAGCAAACGGCGCCCTGTCGCGATATTTGCCAGGAATTTAGCGGGGAAAGGCAACACTGGCAAACCATGAGTCGATTCCGTGTTTGATAAGCGTACCAATTTAATTGCGCAACCCTGTTTCATTCAACTATGAAAATGGTCACTATTTAGTGGTTCAAGAACGTCGAGGAATTATTCGAAACATTTTTGGCACTCAGTTTTTGGAACTCTTTATTCCAGTTGGCAGCCAATAGTACTGTCTCTCTATCGGTGTGCATGTATTTTGGAAATTATTTTTGTGTTTGGCACTCATTTTTGGAATTCTTTTTGTAGAATTCATTATTCCAGTTGGCAGTGAAAAGAACTCTTTCCATCAGTGTGTATGTATTTTGTGCATTATTTCTGTGTTTTGGCACTCGTTTTTAGAACCCTTTTTTGGAACTCAGTTAAGGAACTCCTTCTTTGGAACTCATTATTCCAGTTGGCAGTGAATAGAGCTCTTTCTATCAGTGTATACATATTTTGTGCATTATTTTTGCATGAGTGTTTTGGCACTCATTTCTGGAACTCAGTTTTGGAACTCTTTTTTTGGAACTCATTATTCCTGTTGGCAGTAGATAGAGCTCTTTCTATCAGTGTATACATATTTTGTGCATTATTTTTGTGTTTTGGCACTCATTTTTGAAACTCATTATTCCAGTTGGCAGTAGATAGAGCTCTTTCTATCAGTGTATACATATTTTGTGCATTATTTTTGTGTTTTGGCACTCGTTTTTGGAACCCTTTTTTGGAACTCTTTTTTGGAACTCATTATTCTCGTTGGCAGTAAATAGAACTCTTTCTATCGGTGTGTATGTATTTTGGGAATTATTTTTGCGTTTTGGCACTCATTTTTGGAACTCGTTTTTGGAACTCTTTTTTTGGAACTCATTCTTCCAGTTGGCAGTGAATAGAGCTCTTTCCATCAGTGTGTACATATTTTGTGGATTATTTTTGTGTTTTGGCACTCATTTTTGGAACTCTTTTTTGAAACTCATTCTTCCAGTTGGCAGTGAATAGAGCTCTTTCCATCAGTGTGTACATATTTTGTGGATTATTTTTGTGTTTTGGCACTCATTTTTGGAACTCTTTTTTTGGAACTCATAATTCCAGTTGGCAGTGAATAGAGCTCTTTCCATCAGTGTGTACATATTTTGTGGATTATTTTTGTGTTTGGCACTCATTTTTGGAACTCATTTTTGGAACTGATTATTCCAGTTGGCAGTGAATAGAGCTCTTTCCATTAGAGTGTATATAATATTTTGTGCGTTATTTTTGTAATTCCATGACTTCTGGTCAAGGAACAATGCCCGATGCAGATTTGCATTCTGATTTAAAACTCTCGACATTCCGGGGAGATTGCAAGTTGTTCCTTGAACGAGGCACATCCGCGGAATGTTTCTTCTTACTCAAGCGGATACAAAAAGGTGCTAAGTATATGCGAGAACATTTTACTTCCGTCAGATACATCCTTCGGTCGCGTCAGGGCAGACACTAAATCGAACGCAAGGGATCGATCGATCACAAATTTTTTTTATCACTCGGTAAATATATATATCCAATTTAATGATCGAATATTAAACACTGTACACGAAGAATCCCTGAGACAGTTGTGGAAAATAATGGATCGAACTATTCACTTAATTCTGTACTGCTTTGGACTCGTATTCCAGGGGCCACAGACAAGTTTAAATACAGAACGTTATATTTGAAGTTTATTTTCATTGTGTTTGATGAGGTTTTGGAAGTGGCTATGAGGATACAAAACTTACCTAGGTAGTTCCAAGTGGTTCCAAATAGTTACGATTGGTTTCAGACGATTTCAAGTAATTGTTCCAGATGGTTCCAAATGGTTCCAAGTGGTGCTAGGTAGTCCAAGTGGTTCCAAGTGATTGTTCCAGATGGTTCCAAGTGGTTCTAAGTGGTTTCAGATGTGTCTAAGTGGTTCCAATTGATTGTTCCAGGTGGTTCCAGATGGTTCCAAGTGGTTCCAAGTGATTCCAGATGGTTCTAAGTGATTCCAATTGGTGTTAGATGGTTCCAAGTGGTTCTAAGTGGTTTCAGATGTGTCTAAGTGGTTCCAATT
>NC_071984.1:1336104-1338352 GCF_026283585.1 Hylaeus volcanicus | reverse complement strand
TCCAAGTGGTTCTAAGTGGTTTCAGATGTGTCTAAGTGGTTCCAATTGATTGTTCCAGGTGGTTCCAAATGTTCCAGGTAGTTCCAAATAGTTCCAAGGGATTCCATATTGTTCTAAATGGTTCCAATTGGTTTTAGACAGTTCCAGGTGGTGCTAGGTAGTTCCAAGTGCTTCCAAATGGTTCTAAGGGGTTCCAAGTGATGGTTCCAGATGGTTCCAGGTGGTTCCAAATGGTTTCAGGTGATTCTAGATGGTTCCAAGCGGTTCCAATTTGTGCTAGGTAGTTCCAAGTGCTTTCAGATGGCCTCGAGTGATTGGAGATGCTACCAAGTGGTTGTTCTAGGTGGTTCCAGATGGTTCCAAGTGGTTCCAGGTGGTTCCAGGTGGTTCCAGGTGGTTCCAGGTGGTTCCAAGTGGTTCTATGTGGTTCCAGATATGTCTAAGTGTTTCCAGTTGACTGTTCTAGGTGGTTCCAGATGGTTCCAAGTGGTTCCAAGTGGTGCTAGGTAGTTCCAAGTGCCTTCAAATGGTTTTAAGGCGTTCCAATTGATTGTTTCAGGTGATTCCAGATGGTTCCAGGTAGTTCCAAGTGGTTGCAAGGGATTCCAGATGGTTCTAAATGGTTCCAATTGGTGTTTGATGGTTCCAAGTGGTTCCAAGTGGTTCCAAGTGATTTCACATGTGTCTAAGTGGTTCCAATTGATTGTTCCAAGTGGTTCCAGATAGTTCAAAATAGTGCTAAGTAATTAAACGTTTCTAAGTAGTTCCAAATGGCTCCAGATGGTACCAACTGATCCCAATTAGCTCCATATGGTTCCAGATGGTCTCCGTAATCCCCTTTTCCTTTCTGCGACTTCAAATTACAAAAGTATCACCCCCCATGGATTCGAGTCACCAAGTAATCTCGCATTCCTATCAAGAATCCCAAAAATAACCTCTTCAAAAGTACTTCCAACTCGAACAGAACTAAAAGTATCGGCGGGTAACGTTGCTCCCCATCCAAGAATAAGAGATTCGCGATTTATTCGTCCTTGGTACAGGCAACAGTCTCGAGCCAGGTTCCCCTTTTTCCTGTTTCCCCTTCGTACGCTTCTCATATGCTGCGAATCGAGCCAGTGAAAGCGTCGGATCTCCGACGTCCTCCACACGGCGCGTCGCCTACATTCGGCTCGTGCGCACAGTGAATCCACCTCACGACTTCGAGATTTATGGTCGCCGTGGTACCGCGGGCGAAAGCAATACTAACTGGAGCACAGAAATATCGACATCGCTGGTATTGAATGGCGTGCATAGATGGTCGTAGAGGGAACACGTTGCTCGTACCTCGATGGAGAATCTGGTGTTGGCGATTGATTTTGACATAGATAGGAAACTGCATTTGGTAAGGGTAACAGTCTCGATCTGGATCGAATGAAGCGATGGGTTTGAAAATATTTCGGGCCTGTGATAGCTGGACGAACTTTAAAGATTAATTCGATTAAATGTGGGAAAGTGATAGAAGTATTTTTTAGTCTTGTGTCTTTAGAAATTTTTGTGGGCGATCGTTGGAAATTTATTTCGATTGCATTTGGTCCTGTGGGGATGTAAAAAATTATCCAGGTGGTTCCACGATCATAAAAGGTAGCCTTATGATAACAACTGTGGTACTATTTTAGTAGTGGATAGAAAAATATATGTTTTACCTTTTATTCGTGCCAATTTTCCTTCCAGTATTACATTTATATACTGATGCTGTATTTACTATAATTATTGCTGTATTATTGCATATTTGTTATTGTATATAAATTTAAACATGATCTTCGACACAGCGTTAAATTTCGACCATTAGAAATTCCCTTTCGTGTAGTACCAACGAAGGAAACGAAAAATCCCTAGGGAGTCACAGTTTGACCAACACTTCTGGTCTATTATATTTAGTAGTCAGTAAATCGATACTGAGACTGCTAAGAACTTGCTAAAACTCGAGGGCATGATAATTTGATTCAATAAATCCAGTCAACTTGGAACCACGAGGAACCATCTGGAACCACCTAGAACAACCACTTGGTACCATCTGAAATCACTTGGAACCATTTGGAATCACTTGGAACTAACTAGCACCAATTGGAACCGCTTGGACCTATCTAGAACCACTTGAAACCATTTGGAACCATCACTTAAAACCCCTTAAAACCATTTGGAAGCACTTGGAACTACCTAGCACCACTTGGAACCATCTAAAACCAATTGGAACCATTTAGAACCATCT
>NC_071984.1:1329256-1336094 GCF_026283585.1 Hylaeus volcanicus | reverse complement strand
ACCACTTGGAACCATCTAAAACCAATTGGAACCATTTAGAACCATCTAGAATCCCTTGGAACCACTTGGAACCATCTGAAATCAATTGGAACCACTTGGAACCATCTTGAACCACTTGGAACTACCTAGCACCAATTGGAACCACTTGGAACTATCTCGAACCACTTAGAACAACCACTTGATATCATCTGAAATCACTTGGAACCATCTGAAAGCACTTGGAACTACCTAGCACCTATTGGAACTACTTGAAACCATCTGGAACCACTTGAAACCATTTGGAACCACCTGGAACCATCTAGAACCATCACTTGGAACCCCTCAGAATCATTTGGAAGGACTTGGAACTACCTAGCACCATTTGGAACCACTTGGAACCACCTGGAACAAACACATAGAACAAATTGAAACCAATTGGAACAACTTGGAAGACATTGAAACCTATTGGAACAGCTTAGAAGCAGCTGGAACCACTTGAAACCATTTCGAACCACCTGGAACCACCTGGAACAATCACTTGGAACCATCTAAAACCAATTGGAACTACTTGGAACTACCTAGCACCAATTGGAACCGCTTGGAACCATCTGGAATAATCACTTGGAACCATGTAAAACCAATTGGAACCACCTGAAATAATCATATGGACGCCTTAAAACCATTTGAAGGCACTTGGAACTACCTAGTACCACTTGGAACCATCTAAAACCAATTGGAACCATTTAGAACCATCTGGAATCCCTTGAAACCACTTGGAACTACCTGGAACATTCACTTGGAACCATCTGAAATCAATTGGAACCACTTAGAACCATCTTGAACCCCTTGGATCTTCCTAGCACCAATTGGAACCATTTAGAACCATCTGGAATCCCTTGGAACCACTTGAAACTACCTGGAACCATCTGGAACCACCTGGAACAATCACTTAGAATAAATTGAAACCAATTGGGACCACTTGTAAGAAACTGAAACCCATTCAAACAGGTTCGAAACATCTGGAATCACTTGAAACCATCTGAAAGCACTTGGAACTAACTAGCACCATTTGGAACCACTTGGAACCACCTGGAACAAACACTTAGAACAAATTGAAACCAATTGGGACAACTTGGAAGAAATTGAAACCTATTGGAACAGCTTAGAAGCAGCTGGAACCGCTTGAAACCATTTAGAACCACCTGGAACCACTTGGAACCAACTGGAACCACCTGGAACAATCACTTGGAACCATCTAAAACCAATTGGAACCATTTAGAACCATCTGGAATCACTTGGAACCACTTGGAACCACCTAGCACCAATTGGAACCATCTGGATTCATCTGGAACAATTACTTGAAATCGTCTGAATTCAATTGGGACCACTTAGAATCATCTGGAACCACTTGGAACTACCTAGCAACACTTGGACCTACCTAGCACCAATTGGAACCGCTTGGAACCATCTGGAATAATCACTTAGAACAAATTGAAACCAATTGGGACAACTTGGAAGAAATTGAAACCTATTGGAACCATCTGGAATCACTTGGAACCACTTGGAACCATCTGGAATAATCACTTGGAACCATCTAAAACTAATTGGAACCATTGAGAACCAATTGGAACCATTTAGAACCATCTGGAATCGCTTGGAACCACTTGGAACTACCTAGCACCACTTGGAACCATCTGGAACCATCTGGAACAATTACTTGAAATCGTCTGAAACCAATCGTAACTATTTGGAACCACTTGGAACTACCTGGGTAAGTTTTGTATCCTCATAGCCACTTCCAAAACCTCATCAAACACAATCAAATTAAACTTCAAATATAACGTTCTGTATTTAAACTTGGCTGTGCCCCCTGAAATATGACTCCAAAGCAGTACAGGATTAAGTGAATAGTTTGATCCATTATTTTGCACAATTGTCTGAGAGATTCTTCGAGTATAGTGTTTAATATTCGATTATTAAATTGGATATATATGTACAGAGTGATAAAAGAGATTTGTGAAACGAAAAATCCCTAGAGAGCCACAGTTTGACCAACACTTCCGCTCAATTCTATTTAGTAGTCAGTAAATCAATACTAAAAGAGCTTGCTAAAACTCGAGAACATGATAATTTGATTCAATAAACCTAATCCATATTCAATATTGAGTTAAATTTCAACCATTAAAAATTTCCTACCACATCCAGTACCAACCAAAGAAACGAAAAATCCCTAGGTAGCCACAGTTTGACCAACACTTTCGCTCAATTATATTTAATAATCAGTAAATCGATACTAAAACTGCTAAGAGCTTGCTAAAACTCGAGAGCATGATAACTCCAGGCGCAAATTGCCTCCTTCGTCGACAGTTTCACCAACGTCGCAGTGTAACTGCACTCACACACACACAAACAAATATACACGTGAACGATCAGTGCAACGGAATACCAGAGGACTCATCATCATCCTCCAGCCACCATCTGGCTGATCGAGAGTGACGTAACGAAAATGTTACGTCCTTTATCCCCATCACACGTGTACCTTCTCCTGTAAGGACCGCAGGGGAACCCCCTCCACCATCCGAGCCATCCTCTCAGACGCGAGGCATCCTCTTCTCGGCCGGGACGTTCTCCTCGACGCCGCAGTCGCCACAAAGAGTCCCTACGCGAAGGTAACTCGGGAGTGTAATCTTTCTTACGGACAAAGAGCAACAGTGCAGAGCCATGGAAGCCGTAGGACGACGTTTCATCCTCGTATGGGGTACGTTTGCGATTTTTACGAAAGTACTCGATAAAGTGGGTTCTCGAATTATTTGCATTATTGCCGAGCACGTGAGTGTAATTTTTGTTGAATTTTTATTATCGGTAGAGAGAGTTGGTTTAATTGAGTTTGTTTATTTGTACATTAAACGTAAAACGAAAGTTAAATTTTATTTCTATTCGAGGCGTCATTTTTTTAGAATCTCAAATATACGTACTGTAGATTTAATTAAATTTTAGTTGATTAAATTAATTTAATTCAGCGCGACATAAAACATAAAGATAGGATACAAATGTGAAGTAAAGTGTATTTATTTATTTATGAAGCTACTTTATCATTTTAATTTTGGTTTCCGAAAATGTCACTTTTCTGTTCCCTTCTTTTTCTTAAAATTTTTTTTTACGACATGATAACACCTGCAAAATTTCAGAATGTAATATTTCAGAAAATTTCAATCATTTATAATCAACAATTAAATATGAAAGTACAAAATAAAATTTGTCGGTATAAAGTTTTATTTTTAAGAAAATCGTGTTTCGGGAGTTGTAAATTTAATTAATTACTAATAAATAATTGCTCAAATTCATTAATTTCAATATAAAATAAGAGTTTTATATGAATTTTATTTTTCTTGTGTTATTATTTTTAAATATCTTTATAAACCACGCTTAAAATTACCAAATAAAATTTCATATATTTATTATTTCATGAATGAACAAATATTCTTTGTCTTTTGCCTATAGTTTATTGTTATTTCACATTGAAATTAATGAAAACATTTTATTCTACCGCGGGGAATCACCATTTTTCCACGCCATACTTGAAGCAAGTGGCGCCATCTTTGCTAGAGATTCTTTAACCATTCAGGGTGTCCCAAAAATGTTGGAGGTCCTTGAAAAGGGTTCGGGAGGTGATTTGAAACAATTTTTTCCTTTGCGAAAATATTGTCCGAGGCTTCGTTGAGGAGATATTAACGAAAAACTCCGGACCAATCAAAGTGCGAGGATGCCAGTGGGCCGTCTGCGGTAGGCGTGGGCTACGCGCTAGGAGACCGCCCTCCGCCGGTATACGCGCGCTCTGATTGGTCAATGTTTTCCGTTAATATCTCCTCAACGAAGCCCCGGACAACATTTTCGCTAAGAAAAAAGTTGCTTCAAATCACCTCCACTCTGTATATACAGGGTGTCCCAAGAATATTGGAGGTCCTTGAAAGGGGTAGTTCGGGAGGTGATTTGAAACAACTTTTTCCTCAGCGAAAATGTTATCCGAGGCTTCGTTGAGGAGATATTAACGAAAAACATTGACCAATCAGCGGGCGCTCCATCGGCATACTCGCGCTCTGATTGGTTCAGAGGTTTTCGTTAATATCTCTTCAACGAAGCCTCGGACAACATTTTCGCTAAGGAAAAAGTTGTTTCAAATCACCTCCCGAACCACTCCGTTCAAGGCGTTACAACGTTTTTGGGACACCCTGTATATACAGTGTGGAAGGGATTTGAAACAACTTTGTCCTTAGCGAAAATATTATCCGAGGCTTCGTTGAGGAGATATTAACGAAAAACTCCGGACCAATCAGAGCGCGAGTACACTGGCGGAGGGCGGTGCCCAGCGCGTAGCCCACGCCTATCGTGGGCGATCCTCCGGCATCCTCGCGCTCTGATTGGTCCGGAGTTTTTCGTTAATATCTCCTAAACGAAGCCTCGGACAACATTTTCGCTAAGGAAAGAGTTGTTTCAAATCACCTCCCGAACCACCTCTTTCAAGGACCTCCAACATTTCTGAGACACCCTGTATTTAAAATCCTCTAACGACCCAAATACAGTGTCAACAATTTCCACTCGGATCGAAATGCAAAATACGTGTCGAAACAAAGATAAACGCATTCCCGTCGCTTTCATAACGATTCTCGCGTGGCTCCCAGTGCTCGTTACCGATATCCAAACGCTTTCGAAACATCAAGATAACCAGAAACTCCTCCGCGTCAACCTCGAATTGTTTTCTGCTGCAGTGGCTGTGTTAGGAACCTGCGTCATCGCGCTTCAACGACCACCGCCCAGATACTCCCAACAATACATGCCGGAAACTTCCTTCAGCTGTCGTAATAAAATCGTAGGAAGCTATTACGCCGACCCTGAGACCGACTGCCAAGTGTTCCACGTTTGCGTGTCTGTGTCAGGCTCCGTCCAGGATTACAAGTAAGCCAATGAGAAACCTAGAAACATCGGTTGATCACTCAACCATGAACTATTCAGATAGGTAGTTCCCCATTTCTACTGCGCATGCGCCTTACGCCTAGGGGGCTGCCTAAACCATCAAGGAATGCTCGCATTTGTTCCTTTCTTGTATAATTAATTTATTTGCATAAAGTACTTTTACATAGGAGATTCATGGATACAAATTCAGCCATCAAAATAACCGGAAATTTGACATTCTTGAATAATTAATTTCCAAAAAGTACTTATACATAGGGGATTCCTCAAAATCCCAAGCATTCTCAATATTCACGTTCGCTAATAATTTAATTTGCTTCCGAAGGTTCCTATGTCCCAACGACACCGCTTTCGACCAAGAAAGCCAAACCTGCGCGGACTGGTACGACGTGGACTGCGAGGCAGCCACTCTTTACTACGCCAGCGACAACTTCGACCTGTACAGGATCGGATCAGGCCTGGAATCTCCTCACTACGACAACATACGCAACGACGTTGAGCCTCAGGATCACCTGCAGCGGAGCGAGACCAGTGATCCTGTTCGTTCCTCTGCCAACAACTTCAATAGGGTGTCCTCCACCAATTACAACAACAACAACAACAACAACAACAACAACAACCACAGGGACCTGAGGGTCAGCAGCAGTGGTAACGTCTACAACAGAAATGACAAGGACGAGGATTACCAGGCAGAGAAGGCCTACAAAGAAGAAAGTGTTCCTGATACTAGAAAAAAAACAGGTGTCAGAAAGGTCAGCAGGAAGCAGCAGTTCAACGACAACAATTACTACTCCACTTCCAGCACCACACCACCTCCAGCGATTAACAACCAGAACACCTACACTGGGTTCTACAGCGGTGCCAATTACAATCAACGAGCCAATGGATTCGTCTCCTCCACCAGCGCGAGGCCTCAAGAAAATTACAACAGGAACCAGAACAATCAGAGATTCAATTCAGCATCACCTTCCACGTACAGGCCTAGCACAGCTGTTTACCAGGACAATTACAACTTCCAGTCTCCTAGCACGACCTCCAGGACAACTGTTTACAATACTTACAATGGCAATTCAAATTATAATCAACAAACTACAGGTAGCTTCAGTCAGAGTACCACGGTGAAACCAACCACCTTCAAGAATTATCAGAATTACAACGGTGGACAGATAGCACAGTCCACTACCCTGCAACCCAGCACCAATTACCAGGCGAACGACTACACAAACTTCCAGAGAAATTATAACAACATTCAGCGTACAAGTAACAACGTGGCATACCAGTCCACGACTCAAGCACCTACCGTTTACGACAATACTTACAACAATAACAATAACGGACAATTTAGGAGCACGTCCACGAGGCAAGACATCGCTCAGTCAACCACAAAATACTTCCCGAGCTACGCAAGCAGCAGCTATGCTCCTACCACTTACAGTCCAGCTACGAAGAAGTACATTACCAATGACAACAGTCAAGCTCAGACCTCCATCAGGAGTAACGACAATGGACAGTACTACGATAAGACCAACCAGCCAATCAAAAGCTCATCCCAATATTATGACAGCACCAAGGCACCCAAGAAGGCTACACAGTACAACAATTATGAAAGCAATGGGAAATATTACACCGAAACCAGCACCAGCAATTATGACATTGCCAGGTCATCGGTTGGCATCGGATTCAGCCCTGCAAGCATCAATCACTTGGCAGAGACTCCAAGATCTACCACCCCAGTGCCAAGGTATTACTATACGTCTTACTACAAGTGTATTTTAAGTGTATTTTAATTTTCTGACACATTTCAAGTGAGGCTCAATATTCATTCGCATACATTACTTCACATATATTAATCGAAGCAAGTGTATTTTAATTTTCTGACAAATATTAAGTG
>NC_071984.1:1321845-1329246 GCF_026283585.1 Hylaeus volcanicus | reverse complement strand
TGAAAAAGAACCCAAAGCTTACATTTCTTGCATTAATTACTGTGCATCAATCTGAACAGAATCATGTCGTTTTATTAGAAATCCGTGACTAGCAAAGTTGACAATCATTTTTATTTTGCAGGAGGCTCTCAACAGTAACCACGTACAATCCCAACAGCTTCAATTCGAACACGCAGAGGCCGCCACAGTCGCCAACCACCGTTCGGGGAAGTACCTACGTGAGTGGATCCGCGAGACCGTTCTCCTCCACGACCAGGCTGCCTCCTACAACTACGGCGCGACCAAAGTCTGGAAAGAAGAACGACTACGATTATGCCTATTATGATAACACCGCGGGCCTCGAATACGATAGCCTCGATTTGGAACACGTGACTGGAAATAAGGAGTCCACAAAGATAGCAAGGAATTAATTCCCTAGCATTTTTTCCAAGGATGTAACGTTTCGCCACGCAAAGTTCCTAGGAACTTTGGAATAACTTAACGAGCAATAGTGGCCAGTGCATTGTCGAAATCGACTTTCGACGACAGTATAAAGAAAGGATATATATATTCGAAAGTCGATTTTGACGTAGATTATAACGCCTATTAGACTTCTCTTTACGTATCTCTCATTTTTATACAGTATTGTAGGGTAAAGAATTATGTCTCCGTATTGGCAGACCGCGATATTGTCAAAATTTGATACTTGTACATACAATAATGTCTCTATTCGTGTCCTGAAACCTGCGGACTGAGTGTATATATTATAAGTATTTTAATTAAAATGAAAAACGTTAAAAAAACGTCTTCCTCCTTTAATTTATTTCCATATTTTCCATGGAGATTGAAAGAGGAATCAATTGTATTGAAGAATGCTTATTTACATGTGTTTCTTTTTAGTAGGAAAAATCTTTTAAACATGTCCCTGATCTTTTAAGTCGAGGCTAGGGATTCCTCTTGAGTCACTGGTCTATTTATACGACGGTGTAATGGTTTAGTTCTGGATGAATCGAAGAGGGGCACCTCTGCGCCTACTGTTCTGTTCTGTTTATTAAAGGCTTCGAACCAATTCAGGTCCATACGCCCTGGTCAAGTGATATACAATCTTATACAATATATGAACTTACTACTAGTAATAACTATATGAACTTAAGACTTCTTATATTTACTTGATTATACAGAATATGTAATGTAGTTTATGTATATGCATATTAGAGATGTGTCTAAAGCATTGTTTGGATTACTACAATATGTGCACTTTGGTGTTGTTATAATTCAGAAAGTGTTTGATGTACAGAAAGATAGCGGAGGCTATATTTGCAGTTTATTATCTGCAATGAATCTTGAGATAACCCTGAGGGCTGATATCGAGGAAGGAATTGTTCAATTTCATATGGTGGGAACCATCCCAGTTGTTCTAGGTCCTTTATCATCTTCCTTCTGTGTTGATTGAAGAGGGCGCAGTGCCATAAGATGTGGTTCAGGTCTTGTAAAGCGTGACCACAGCTGCAGTTGCTATTTTGTGTAATCCCCACCCTCGAGAGGGAGGCAGCCAGATTGTAGTGATTGCTTCTGTATCTGGAAATCCAAGTCGTTGCACTCCTGGGAAGGTTTCAATTGTGGAACCATGGTTTTCTCGTTGATTTATAATATAACCTGAAGTAGAGTGTGCCTTTGTTCTCTGATTTATGGATCCAACTTCTTTCTGAGTTGGTCCACATTGTTGATTCAAGATGGTAAAATAGATCCGAGCAGGGAATGCGGTTGTTTGGGTTTGGATAGTCTATAGAGGCTTCCTTCGCTGCTTGGTCTGCTAGTTCATTTCCCTCTATGCCATGGTGGGATGGTATCCACACAAAAGCAATTTGTTTGTTAGGGTTGGTAGATTGCCTGATCTGAAATAGTTGTTTAATTTTTATAATATATTCATTAGTGTGCTAATTGAATATTTTCCCATTGAGAGCTTGAAGTGGGCTAAGGAGTCTCAAATTTGTATCGTTACAATAAATGATCGTATTCATTGAAATGATAAATTTAAGACATTAACTGATATAGGGTAGCGTTATAAAGCAATGAATCGTGTTGATAATGCATTTATGGCAAATAAAAGATATAATTCATTAAAAGCATCAGTGGTGCCATCTAGCAGCGACAATGGGAACTATTTCTCTACAAACTTGGATGTTCTACCACCGATAGTGCCACTGATGTTGCCGATACCTGATAATGGAAACTTCCTTATCGACACCGCAGTGGATTATCACCTGAACTTTGGCGGAATCTTCTTTATCGATTCAGAAGAGGATCTCTTTTACCGTCTTTTGCTTCGTTTATCTTTTTGAATTTGTGATTGATTTTGTTAATTAATTTATTGCTTTCTGGTTGTTCAAACGTGTAATCATTAAAATTTGAAAATAAAACCACTTATATTCTGAACATAAATTTATTATAGTCTCAAGTGCTATACTGACGCATTTAATTGCTCCATCTAGCGGCGACAATGGGAACTATTTCCACTAAAAACTTGGTCGTTTCGCCACCGATGGCGCCACTGTACCCTAAAATGCGACCTTAGAGGACCCAAGAGAGTCCAAGACATAGAATAAAATACAATAAAGTAGTAGCTCTCGGAAAAACAAGTACAACATTTTTGTACAAAATATTTTTTAAATAAAAATTGTCCCTATCATAATTTACTACAAAATTAATGTTAAAATCACTCTGCGAATACACCAGAAATTTGAATACCTAATATAATTACTGAATCATTATTACGTGATTTAATCACGTAATATATATATACCAATTCTTTTAAAAATATTTCTCGAATAAAACGTCGAATAATAAAATACGAAATTCGAAAGTATTCGTAAAACATCGTACTTCGCGTTGTAGACGTTCGGAACGCGGTCGAAATTAAACGAGGCTGATCGGTCGGCCATCTGCAGATGTTGCAGTCAGAGCCACGTCATATTTTGTATGCTTTGCGAGTTAGGTCTGTGAAGTCTTACTTTCTTATAAAACTTTGCCTTTCAATAACTGAAAATATGAACATATTTCGTCTCTTAGGTGACTTATCGCATCTTCTCGCGATTATCATCCTTCTCCTAAAAATATGGAAAACTCGAAGCTGTGCCGGTATATATACTCGTATTTACATATTCACAAGAAAACAACCTATAACAGTTCAAACAATCATTAACCATCACGAAACCTAATTTATCTACATTCCTGAGTTCTATTTTGCAGGTATCAGTGGCAAATCACAAATTCTATTCGCTATTGTCTACACAATGCGCTATCTAGACCTGGTGACAACTTACATCTCAGCGTACAACACATTTATGAAAGTAATTTTCATCGCAACCTCCTACGCCACTGTTTTCCTGATGTACGCTAAATTTAAAGCCACCTACGACCACAACCACGACACGTTCAGGTGCGTTCCTCCTTTTCACACCGAATAATTCTCCATTCTCCATCTGCAATAAAGTCCATAGAGTATGGGTACTATTTTACATTTAAATTCTTTAACTTTCGTTTACCCTTTCAGGATCGAGTTTCTAGTTCTCCCCACGCTGGTACTGGCGTTACTAATCAACCACGAGTTCACAGTCGTGGAAATTTTATGGACGTTCAGCATCTACTTGGAGTCCGTAGCAATATTGCCCCAATTGTTTTTAGTATCAAAAACGGGAGAGGCGGAGAGCATCACCAGCCACTACCTGTTCGCTTTGGGATCGTACAGAGGGCTCTATTTATTAAACTGGGTGTATCGTTACTACGCAGAGGATCACTACGATTTAATCGCCATAGTTGCTGGCTTAGTGCAGACAGTTCTCTACTGTGACTTTTTCTATCTCTACATTACCAAAGTATTGAAAGGCAAGAAGCTGCAACTACCTGCTTAGCTGTTTAGAAGTATTATTATTTGAAGAACGATACTTGCTCCCCAGAGCGACATCATACTACAATTTAGTTTATATAAATTTTGGCAATATTCAGTCGAGGAATGCTGGTGTATAAAGTGTACATTTTATCAAGTACGAAAGCATTCCGATCTTCTTGTACTTTCACCATTACAACATCCATGCGCAAACTTCTTTCGTATTTAAGTCTGTTACATTTATTTTTAATGGAATGTTCTTGTCGATACCTTAATAGGTGAAATTTTTTGAAGATACTATTATAAAATAAAGTAGCTGAATATATTTGACGAATTAGCGAATAATATATGTCAACTACGAAACAGAAACAAAACTTCCTGTTTCTGAAAATCTGTTGTATTCCTTTATCGATGAAGAGAAATAATAACACCACTGGAAAATATATTTTAAAGACTCGACACGTAAAACTTTATTGTCGTTCGTTGGTTTTAACAATACTTAATTATATAATTTGCCAAATCGGTTATGTGAATCGCTTCGCTGAGAGTTGTTGACCTATTTGTTATACGTATAATGCCATTTTCGAGACTAGTCCTGTGAACTAAAACCACGAAAGGAACCAAACACGTGTCCACGACACACGGGCTGGTTAATATAGTGTTCAGGCCTTTTGTTCTTAGCATGTTATTTAAGTAAAGTACAAAGC
Source organism: Hylaeus volcanicus (assembly GCF_026283585.1). Lineage (NCBI taxonomy): Eukaryota > Metazoa > Arthropoda > Insecta > Hymenoptera > Colletidae > Hylaeus > Hylaeus volcanicus. The sequence goes on along the minus strand of NC_071984.1, from coordinate 1,324,674 downwards.
GATTTAAATCATCATTTCCAACATCATTCTTCCGCTCTTCTATACAAATTGCGACCTTGTGTGGTGCTAGCTTGAAATGTATCTGCATTCTGGCTGATTCGTCTGTGTCGTAAGCATCGCAGAGTAGTGCTAAGCAACCCCAATCCAAACATACTGTATGTTCCACCATTTGTACGTTGGTAAAATCTTTTTTATTATCGATCTGAAAAATAAAATACTCCATATAAATGATTCTTATTTCTAAAACTTATGTAAATTCAAAGTTAAAGAAAACGAAAAACAAAGCACCTCGCTAAACATTTTCTGAATATCCGTGTGATAAGTGATTTTCTCCACAACGACAGTTCCGAAAGGAAACTGTGCCTCAATGTCCACCGTATCCAAGTTCTTCTTTTTCTTCGGCTCTGTAACTTTAAACCTAGAGGGACGTTGCGCTAGCTTACGCCACCAAATTCTACGTTCCTTTTGTAGCTTATGATACAAGTCTTTGGATTCCATATCATTATTAAAAATAGTTATCGTAGCTATTCTTTGGTGTTTCCATTTACTATCGATAGCTACATTTTGATTCCAAGAATTCTTGGAATTCTCTATTACAGCTAGTCCAAAAGGTACATCGCTCGTCGAACTTTTTACAATAAAATTTAGAGTATCGCTCACTTTCTCCGACAAGAATATATTATACCGAGACATCGTAACACAATGCAGGAACCACAGCTCTTCAAGATTCCTCAAAACCATGCTACCTTGAGGCCCGTATGCAAATTTCTGTTCCGTGAGGCTAACGAAATTTGCACCGAGCTTTGCCAACGCATGTTTCATATTCATTCTTTCGAAATAGTTCTCAAAGGTGCTACAAAGTATTCTTCCTCTAAAACGACAGCGTTCTGGATAATCTTATTCCTATCGGAGCTACTCTCCACGATATCATCTCTCAAAGAAGTGGAATTCGTTACAAACGGGCTGTACATAGGTTCCACGTCTTTATCAATTTTGGTATTTCTTAAACCCTCCGTAAACCTAATCGCTGCTTTCAATACAGATATACTGTGATCGCCTTGGAAGTTGAGCGAAGACAATCTCTCTATTTTACTGATGGTTTCATCTTTCACAGATTTAACGTTGTGCATTTGCTCTTCGTTACAACTCAGTGCACAATAACGACGAACTGCATTTGAGAAGTTTGTTAAATATATAGAGTTCTTAAATCGAGACGTGTACAAAATAAATTCCATTTGCATTTGAGGTTTACACAATATTATTATTCATTAAATGATTATGTGCACGTATGTTGTTACACTTAATGCAGTTTTGTTTATTATTGAAATAAATACAAAAGTCTTACGTTTAACGATATAAATCTTTCTGATTTTTTATTTAATTACAGTGAAATGTAATTTAGTGTGATGATACGTTCGCTCTTTAAATGCTCACGTGTTCTGATATACAGTCTTCATGGTTTTCACATTTTTCCCCTTCCCTTACATTATATCCCCTTTTCCTTATCTATGTAAGTTACTATTTTTAATATGAAAAAAAACCAAGTACTATTTGGTAAAACGAATAATTTCTATAAAAGATGAAACGTTCAATTCATGAAAAGAAAATATCATTTATTATTTATTTACAAATTGATCTCGACGAATTGATTCGTTTTTATCCTCTAGGGAATTTCGCTAGGGAATTTCGTCGCGTCGCGACAAAACTCAGAACTATATTCTGCCGCGAAGAAATTTGATTGAAACAAATTCGAAAGTTATTTCTAAAAATATATATATTTTTTTTCTTTCCGTGAGTACAAGTAATCTTATTTTAAATGACGTTCATGAGTACATGAACAAATGCATCGGTGTTACACTTGTGTAGAAATAGTTCAAAAATAACGTTATATTAAGTGAGCCTCTGAGATCCGATCGCTTCGATAAATTAAAAAGAAACAAAGCTGAAATGCGGACAACACACAGCCTAGAAAGTTTGGTATCTGTATGAAACGATCGTTGAGAAGGCAACCGTACGTGAACCACTGAGAGGAAACTATCAAAGAGGCCACGATAATGGGAAATGGTAAACTCTCTGTACTCTTCACCCTTATCACGTGCGCCTAGAAAACAATGCGTTCAATTATCCACTTTGAATCGCTGACTACCGATACCTTCGTTTGGAAACGAAGACGAAACTTACCAGCATCATCAATGGTGATGCGAAGAACAATACTGTCACCGTACAACTGAGCAACCCGACATACTTTGCTGCTAATGCTCGATCTTCCTCGTAGAAACTATAAAAGTACACGGCTCCGAGAAACAAAGTCGCAGCAATTGCTTGTTTCACAGTTCTCGATTTCTGTACGCTATATAAAACGAACACGCAAATGTAAGACGCTTGAAGAATCGTTCCAAAGACATTTACTACCAATATAAACCGGTCTCCAATGAGAGTACCGTATCTCATCCATAAGACGCATCTGCAACATATTATACATAAATACAACTCTAATTATGAATTGTGTAATTTGTCATTTATTCAAACACTTACGATGTATAACATGTTACAAATGCCAAGGCTGAGCTACTTCCTGTCGTGCCGCTTTTAATGATCTTTCTGCACACCAGCCTAAAACACATTCCTAAAACTCTCTAGTTATACGTCAAAGAATCGATTCTGCCTAAGCATGAAAATAATTGCTGGAAAATTCTGCTACTGTAGATTCTTTTACAATGTTTGTTAGCATCTTTGAGTTACATCTTGAAACTTTATTCAGCTTCTGCATCTAACAATTCTATGGTATGTTGAAAGGCTATACTGTGTGCCACGTTTAATGCAAACAAA
>NC_071984.1:1317362-1321835 GCF_026283585.1 Hylaeus volcanicus | reverse complement strand
TGGTATGTTGAAAGGCTATACTGTGTGCCACGTTTAATGCAAACAAACGTTGTAAATATTTGGAACTGCGATAGAGAAAAGACGTAACAGATCTGGCCCCGCATTTCTACTTACACGCCGGCTAAGAATTGCAGAACCGTGCAAACCGATGCTGTGAAAGCCAACGAGTCTTTGATCTCCGTCGAGACCATGATTTGAAACGCTCATATCACATTCTTCTGACATATCAACATCAGTAAATTCGATTCGTAACCTTGACGTCGTGTGATCTAGTTTTATTGTGAAGGATGAAAATGAAACCATGGTCTAATGGTCGATAAAAACTCTGCCGGTGGTAATTCAAAGTTGCGTCGTGAGGTTTAAGAGCAGATAAGATATCGACGATCCACGATTTTAATTCCTGCGCAATTGGTACGAGGCGCTAGCTGCGACGCCAGACTTGGCTCCCAGTTGCGCATGCGCACTGGTTTTTAGAGTCAGTAAAGTATCTATTACGATCATAAAACTGGCGCCTTTAGTCGCCCCAAAGAAAAATAGAATTACAGGGTGTCCCAAAAATGTTGGAGGTCCTTGAAAGGGGTGGTTCGGGAGGTGATTTGAAACAACTTTTTCCTTAGCGAAAATGTTGTTCGAGGCTTCGTTGAGGAGATATTAACGGAAAACACAGACCAATCAGAGCGCGAGTATGCCAGTGGAGCGCCCGCGGTAGCCTATAAGCGCGGCCGCCTCGCGCTCTGATTGGTCGGAGAGTGCCGCCGCCTCGCGCTCTGATTGGTTAGTGTTGTCCATTAATTATTCCTCAACGAAGCCTCGGACAATATTTTTGCTAAGGAAAAAGTTGTTTCAAATCACTCCCCTAATCACCTCTTTCAAGGATTCTAATCTCTAACATTTCTGAGACACCCTGTATACTAGTCAAGGCCTAGTACTACTCAAGAACAATCCATATACTCAACGGACCAAAAAAGCCGACCATTTTTCTTCCTTTTGTTGAGAATTTTTTTTTTCGTAAATAATAGAAGTAATTCCTATACGACACTTAACGAAAAATGCTTGATTTCGATCGAAAAAGTGAAAAATAATTTTTTACTCTTGGGAAGTCTTGTAAAAATGGTTCGTTTATTTTTAGAAAATTGGGTTTTCACTTTAGGCAAAAACTTTCTAAATGTTTTTCGTAGGGTTCCATAAGATTTACAAGGAAAAAAAGTTTCATTCCAAAATGTTCATTATTAGGAGATTTATGAAAATTTGAAAATTAGGCAGCTTCTTATGTATTTTTCCACAAAAACGAACTATAAAACAGACTCTTTCGATAGTTCAATATTTTAAAAAAATTCTTTGTCTAATGCCACGCAGTTTCCCGATTCGATCATTGAAATCCGTTTGCCTAATCAAGAATGATGATTTTTTTCAACTATTAATCGGAAATTCTCACTGAATTCGTAAATCATTTATCTTCTTTTCTTTCGGAATTTGTTACTCGTAAATAATAGAAGTTACGCCTATATGCTATTTGACAAAATATGGTTCATTTAGACATAGGGAGCAAAAATAATTTTTATAGACAATTTTAGATCTTGATTTTGATCGAAATCGAACTAACCTAACCCCCTAGATCATTCTTTCATTTTTAAAAAATCAGGTTTTCACTTTGGAGAAAAACTTTCTATATCTTTTTCGTAGAGTTACATGAGATGTATAACGAAAAAAAAGTTTGAATCGGAAATGATCATTATTAAAAGAGCTATGAATTTTTGAAGATTAGGCAGCTTTTATATTTGGGATTAAATAATCATACTGAAGTAATATTGAGATAAAAAGTGATTAATTGAAAAAATGTTTTAGATAAAAGTTGTACATCTCCACGAGATATGAAATTGTTGTTAAATACATTTTTTTGAAAAACGAATATTTTTCGAGAAACTAATAATTTTCTAAACCATTTTTCTTTTCTTTCGGAATTTTTTTATTGTAAACAATAGAACTTTCGCCTATATGTTACTTAAAGAAATCTGCTTCATTTCGCCCGAGAAGGTGAGAAATAATTTTTATATGTTGAAAATTTTAGATTTTTACCAAAATTGATAGGGGAACCTAACCTCCTTGCGAAATCTTCAAAAAAAATCATTCTCCCACTTTTAAAAAATCAGGTTTTCACTTTAGAGAAAAACTTTCTATATCTTTTTCGTAGAGTTACATGAGATGTATAACGAAAAAAAGTTTGAATCCAAAATGTTCATTATTGAGAGCATTATTGTTAATTATTATACCAACGTCAACGTTGGTACGAGGAACCTCATACTTTATCTTAATCCATACTTATCATAAAAATTTCATCAACGTGTGTCGTTAATTATCAATACCGATTATTTTTCACCATCCTCTGGAGAAACTTTCAAATGTAATCTAACTGATTAGAACCATTAAAACCATTAAAATCATACACTTTACTCACACAACAGTTCTTTGAGCTCGTTTATTTTTCTATCAGTTTCCTTCAAACAAATTCTATATATATTCATTATTCGTATTATAAAGTGATTACGTTTTCCTATCGTCATCGATCGCGTATAATTTTAGATTTACCAAGTTTTTAATGAACATCTCCGTTGCTAACCTTCATCGACAAAACATCGGGGAAGATGACGACCAAGCTTTGTACATTGACAAACTTTGTGTCTAAAACTTTAAATCGCGTCAATTTAAAGCATTATTCGCGATCGCCTGTCGCCTATACCGATATCGACATAAATGCAGAGAATTGGAGAGAAGAACTCTATAATACCATGCAAGTTATACCAAATTTTGTCAGCGTCCAAGAGGAAAATTCTTTGATCGAGGAAGTTGATCCTTATATGAAGAGACTTCGATACGAACAATCCCATTGGGACGATGTGAGTAAAACATAACTGGTTGTAATCGCACTACCTATTAGTTTTATTTGATTCTAGGCGATACATGCTTATAGAGAGACAGAGCGAAAGCAATGGAACGAAAATAACGTAAAGATTATAAACAAAATTCGTGAGAAAGCATTTCCTAAAGATACGAGTCAACTTTCCTTGATACACATTCTGGACCTAGCACCCGAGGGATGGATAAAACCACACGTCGATAGTATTAGGGTACGTATCTGGTGTGTTAGCTTCGTATTCAAGGCACGACTTCCTTTCCTTCTATTCTTACAGTTCTGCGGAGACATCATCGCTGGTTTAAGTCTATTGAGCGACAGTGTAATGAGACTTACAATGGTTGGAAAGGAAACAACGTCCAAACATGATTTTCTATTACCAAGGAGATCTTTATATATAATGAGGTACGATAACATTCATTTATAAAAATATATTTTTACTAAAGATGGGCATCTTACAGTGGCGTAGCAAGGTATGATTATAATCATGAGATCTTGAAGAACGAAGAATCTTACTTCGAAGGACAACATGTACCTAAAGCAAGACGTATCTCAATAATATGCAGATGCCAACCGAATAGTAATAGTTAGAAATATGTATGTTTGTTCTGTAGATTTATACTGTACATGATAAAGTTAACGAGAGTATTATATCAATTTATATGTATTATTATTTATTTTCTAAGGTATGCTGTGCATTTGTATAATGTGTGTATGATATATAGTGCGTGTGCAGCTGTGCGATGTGTGCACAATGTATGTGTTTTTGGATGTTTTGAGAATTAACGAATGTCTTTGTTTATTCCAATTAGTTACGTTGCATGATAAAGACGTATGAATACATATTCTATTTTTCTGTGAAATTTAGTTACACGAGATTTATGTGAAAATAAATGACTCTACTTAAGAATTTGCATATATATATTTTTAAAGATCTGAAATTCTCTATCAAAATAATTTTTTGATTCGGTTAAATTGAAGCGTATTTCATCAAATAACATGCATTTAGGTCTAACTTTTATTATTTACGAGAAAAAAAATTCCGAAAGATAAGAAAAAAATAGTTTAATATTTTGGAAGGAATTTTCGATTAAAACTTTAAAAAATCATAATTCTCGATTGGATGAACGGATTTCAATGATCGAAATATCGAAAGATTCACTTTTTTAGTTCATAAGACAGAAAAATATATAAAAAAGAAAGATCTTTAGATCAACCACTCAAGGGGAGTATAATACAATTCCAAAAACCAAAAATATCCTCAAATAAGAATATACATGTAAATCTAATTTTTTATTTCAATAATAACATACGATAGTACTTTCTCTCTTTCAATTTATAAATTTTCCCACAAATTTTTTTGAATTTTCTAAGAAGAGTGTAATGCATCATCAAAGACGAAGAAAGCCGCTGTAATGTACATACAGGATGTCCAAGAATTAGTGTAAGAACCGGAAATGAGGGGTCAAGACGATTCTGAACAACAATTTCCTTTGCAAAAATGTGGTATCATGTTTGGTTTTTGAATTATTAACGAAAAACCACGGACCAATCACATCGCT
>NC_071984.1:1313451-1316962 GCF_026283585.1 Hylaeus volcanicus | reverse complement strand
AGCGATGTGATTGGTCCGTGGTTTTTCGTTAATAATTCAAAAACCAAGCACGATACGACAATTTTGCAAAGGAAATTGTTGTTTAGAATCGTCTTGGCCCCTCATTTCCGATTCTTACACTAATTCTAGGACATCCTGTATGTACATTACAGTGGCTTCTTCGTCTTTGATGATGCATTACACTCTTCTTAGTAAATTTTTGGTTTTCGGAATTGTATTATACTCCCCTTGAGTGGTTAATCTAAAGATCTTTCTTTTTTATATATTTTTCTGTCTTATGAACTAAAAAAGTGAATCTTTCGATAGTTTCATATTTTTTTTAAATTCTTCACTCAAATACTCGCTGTTTCCCTTCTCTATTATCACATATTTTCGCAGACTTTTATCCCAACATTGAAGTTTATTCTAACTTCGACGCCCCTTTCTAAAAAGTTTCGAAATTTCCGGTCTGACCGGGGCCCTCGCGGTACCTGCTCGCGGTCCGCGTAGGCACGCCGCTGACGGCGCGTGGACTGCGCGTGCGCGGACGGCCGCCATTTTGAGAGGTCCGGTGGTAGGCCCGACTGGCTGGGCGAAGAGAAAGAGGTGCGGTGTTGCGTGACTGGCTGCGAGACGACCGAGAGAGCGTGTGTGTTTGTTGTGTTGTAAAAATTTTTAATTCACCTTTCACGGGGAAGAAAAGACCGCACGTTTGGACGAGAAAATGTCGTCGTACATCCAGGTGGCCGAGGACGAGGGCGACGAGCCGATTGAGCTGCCTACAGAGGACGATAGCACGCTTTTATTGACCACCGTGACCGCCCAGTTTCCTGGAACGTGCGGCCTGAAATACCGCAATCCCGAGTCGCGGACGATGCGCGGCATCCGTCTCGTTGACGGACGTCTTCATCCGCCCGAAAATGGATGGGGAAAGGCGGTCTACTTTTGCGTATTCCCAAAAGGTGCATATCTCACGGAAATATATTCACGGCGTACTACCGATTTACATCGGTACAAATACTAACGCCGCGTAGAGATCGACTGGCCCGTGGCTTTTTCTTATATCGATTGATGGAAATTTCGTACGAGCTGTTGCCGCTCCAGAGGCGTTCTGTGTTATTTACTCTCTCTCTCTCTCTCTCTCTCTCTCTCTCTCTCTCTCTCTCTCTCTATCCGTTCTATTTTTATCTGCGTCTCTTTCCGAATTTTTGGGGGGAAAATTTCCACCGCCGGGCGATCTCGAACAATTTTTGCGTTGCATTTATGGAATCCAGTACATGCGTCCTGTGTTTGTCGCTAAATATTTTATGTATCGTTTAGAACAATTTTCCTTTCCTTTCTTTGTTTATTTGAATTTATTTGTAACCGAGACCCTGCTTCGCATGACTTTTGCAGAGATTGATGGGATTTGCTTGCAAATAAGGCCAACGATTGTATCTCAAACACTTGTTTCACCGTTATTCTTTTAAATAACACAAATTTAGTTTATACGATAGCAATATCGATAGAAAGAGTAATGTCCCGGGTAATCATTCGTAACATGCTCGATTCTCTTGACTTCTCTTTATGCTTTGCATAAAACTGTAGAGTCGGGTAATAACTTCGTACCATTTTATTTTCCTTCTATCCTAGAACGATTTCGTCACTACTTGGCAGTATTTCTATACATTCGAAGTAACTCTTTCTGAATAACTTAATTTAATATTATTGTTTCACAAACATAGAAATAGAATTTCCAAAAGGCAAAAATCAACATTTTCATCATCTGCTTTTCTTTCCTTTTCATCAAGATAAAACCTGGGTTTAATGCTCAGGAGAAAAGTAGATGTCGAAAATGTTGATTTTTGCCTCCTGGAACTTCCATTCCTAAACTATAAAAATAATAAAAACTTAAATATATTCAAAACAATGCCGATTCTAGTTTTGTAGAGCTGAAAGAGCTTTTCCGAATACATATAAACACTTTGCCAAACAGTAAACGAATCATTCTACTATAAAAGAAATATATTAATCCTGAAAATGAATTGAAAGCGAAATAGAAGTACCTACAATTGTAGAACAACACGCAATTAAAATGTTTGTTTACAAGTATAATATTTTGAACAACACACTCGCTTTTGTGGCAAATGATATTAATATAACCATGTGTTAATATTCAGTAGAATGCATCAAGATTGCCAGGCATGGTTTGCGATTGTGTCCGTGTAGAGATATTTTCAGTACACAGACTGTACGCTTGTATCTATATGAGTGTCTATTAATAATAAACTAAGTTTGTTTACGTGTACGCAGAGTTGCATAGTTGCGAACTTGAAAACACCAATGAAATTTGATCTCTGTATTATGTTATACACATGTAAACATCACACAAATTCTACAGACACAGACACACAAGTATTTTTTATTGTATTTTTTTCGAGTAATTATTATTTGTACTGGATATCCGTGTTCCTCTTTCTTTTTCTTTCTTTCTCTCTTTTTTTATGGTCACTTTTAGTTCTTGCGTAACGAAAGTTATACATTTCGGATGAGATTCAGATTCTGAGGAGGGTACTAGTAAATAAAAAAATAGTTAGTTGACACAAACACTTATGTCTTTTCAGAGAACAAACGTAAATCTGATGACAATTTGGAAAATTCCACAGCTAAAACTAAGAGAATGGAAACAAAGTTGCGTTGCACAGACTTGATCGTACTTGGTTTACCATGGAAAACGACAGAGCAGAATTTGCGCGAGTATTTCGAAACGTTCGGCGAAGTACTTATGGCTCAGGTAGGTTTGCCAGTTTCATTTTGACGCAAACTTTACTTGGAAATTATTCTTACAATGTTTCTTTGCGTCTAGTTTCATAAATTCCTGCAAAATTAGTTTGTCCTTTTCGAACTAGATATGCAATAGGGTGATCCTTATTTTAGTGACTTTTTAAATCTGTACCTTCTAAATATCTTCCAGATGCATACAACAAAATTCTTGTAAAATTTGAGCTCTCAATTTTAATATTAACAGGTGCATTAAACCTTTGAAAAGTTTAAATTGAAAATACATGGATTGTTTTCAATTGGTTACTTCTTCTTTTATAATTCTAGTAAAAATTGATGAAATGATTCGAAATTTGGTGGAGTTATTACTTATAATAATAGGAACAAGCTCTAAAAATTTCAAGTTTTTATCCTTATATATCAGTCTAGTAAGTAGGAAGCTATTTTCTCTAGTTGAAATATTTTTACAATATTATTTTAAATGTCTTAAATATGAATATATTTTATTATAAATGTTCCATAAACAAAAGTTGAAAAAATATCACTTTATAGGGGATGATAACACGAAACTTTTTTTCTATTTACAGTTTATTCATAGGACGTTTAATTTCATAGATAAAAATTCATAACTTAAAAGACCTCTTCTCTCCGAACTAAATTAAATTTGGAATGGTGAAAATAAAAGCATCGTTAGTTGACAATTGGTTATTTGATGAAAGTTGAAGAAAATATTACCTTATAAGGGATAATAACACGAAACTTTTTTGTATTT
>NC_071984.1:1309776-1313441 GCF_026283585.1 Hylaeus volcanicus | reverse complement strand
AAAGCATCGTTAGATGATAATTACTTTTTTGATGAAGGTTGAAAAAATATCAGTTTGTATGGGATGATAACACGAAATTTTTTTTCTATTTACAGTTTATTGTTAGGAGGTTTAGTTTCATAGATAAAAATTCAAAACTTAGAAGACCTCTTTTTCATGAAATTGCAGCAAACCTTTAACTCATCAATTTTTATTATCGAAACTAAGCGTCCCATGAATAAACTGTAAATATAAAAAAGTTTCGTCTCACCTTCCCCTATAAGGAAATATTTTTTAAAAATTGATTTAACAAACATAAACACTTCTCTGACAATGAGCTCATTTGTCTAGGGCATTACGTCCTTCGCAGTCAAATGGTTAATGTTAAAATTGAGAGCTGAAATTTTGTAGTAATCTTTCCTCATATATTTACAAGGTAGCATTTGCAAGGTATTTAGAGGGTGTGTAACATAGATTTAAAAAATCATTAAAACATGGACCACCCTAATATACAAGAATGTTTAATCGTTACTCGTTTAACGATTTATAATCTCTGTAACATTTATATACAACCTGTACCGTAAATGTCTACAGGTAAAAAAGGATGCAAAGTCCGGGCAAAGCAAAGGATTTGGATTTATTAGATTCGGAAGTTACGAATCCCAATTGAGATGTCTCGCGCAGCGGCACATGATCGATGGTAGATGGTGCGACGTCAAGGTTCCCAACAGTAAGGTAAGAGCACCCGATATATTCGATAATAATCATTCGTTGTTTCTACGGATATCATAGAGTAGTTTCTAAATGCTTAAAAATATTTAACGATCGTTTCAAATTGAAATACGTATATATGATATTTGCATGGAAATCGTGGACCTGTACATACATCTTCCATGCACCGAATGAACAATCAACATTGCACAATTACCATACATTCTCTGCTTTAGTTTATCTTTCGCTTGCATAATAAATCCAACAAAATGTTCAACTATGTACGCCATGTAAAAGTTTTGTGTATCTGAAACCCTGAGGACAGAACTGTTGGATTTGTTGCAAGTGATTGGCAAAGGCGATGTTTGCACAATTTATTATTATTATTATTATTAGGACACACTGTTGCAATGGAACAGCATAAATAAATATTCCATTCGTGCTTGAACCGGTCATGTACAGGTCTAAGATGCATACGTCAGGGCATTAACTGAACCGTAAAACTATAGTGCGAATTACAATGATAAAAGAACAATCTAGATATCTGACTATGGCACATACGTGGATAATTTGCTTTAGAAATTCTTTTTCTATTCTGAATCATTGCACAAGACTCTAGGACAATTGATTTCCGCTTATAATCTTTGAATATCATCTTTATATGTCTCTCTAGAATGTATATTGTGGTATAAATAGGTGAATGTGTAGACGATTTAAATGGTAAATTTGTAATGGTCGAGTGATAAATGTGCGTGAATGTTTCACGTGTGTGTCACACGATGCAATGGGAGATAATTTAAGAAAGTATGCTTGCGTGATCTTGTAAATAACATGGTACGTATGCCTGTGTCGTTAAATAGTGTGGAATTTACAAGTATGATATGAGAGTACCACTGTCAGTTTGAAATAGATTCGAATTACCTAGGAATGCATACCCGATTCACAAGAAACTTGAAGAGAATTGAGAATTTCCAAGGGAGCCGGTTTGCAAATTTCTGTCTTAGCTGCGAACACTAGTGAAATTAAATGTAACGTTGGTTTGCTACATCTGGCCAAAGTATCGCGATTAGAACGACTCAGGGAAATTGGTAGCCAATAATGGAAGTGAGTTTCAAACGATAAACGTTCTAGTACCGTTAAATGTGTGCTTTCCCTTTCGAACATTGTAATGGGTATGGTTTGCGTGACAGTGCGTGCGATTGAGAACCTTTTGCGACATGTAACGTTACGAATATAGTTTGAGCCTTGAATTTTTGCGAAACGGAATAGAGTAGAGTATCAATTTACAGGGTACGATGATATTCAGCATAACACTGGTTAAATAAATCGGTCAAAACTTGTAATAACTCGTAGTGCCAAACGCCTAGCGTGGAGTAAAGTATGTGTTTTGAATTGAGAAAATTTTAACGATTAGAATGTAATATGTGTATGACGGTATGGTATGGAATGGTATGGAATGGTATGGTATGATATGGTACGATGAAGAAGCCTAAAGAATGTCGTTAGTGCGACGCTGAGCGAGAGTGCGTGTATGTTAGGGTGGTCCTTACTTTAATGATTTTTGAAATCTATGTTATGCACTCCCTAAACACCTTGCGAACACATGCAACAAAATTTCTGCGAAATTCAAACTCCCCAACATTAACACGTTCTGTGAAATTCAACTTCTCTAACATTAACCTGATATTTATTTTCAATTCACAGCTCTACGCCTCTTAGAATTTCCAGCAAAAATCATCCCACGAAGGGTTAACACTTAAACCTTTGAAAGTTTTAAATAGAAAATACATGTCATTTTTGCAATTAGTTACTTCTGTTTCATTAATTCCAATAAAAATTAATGAAACAATTTGAAATTTGTTAGAATTGTTACTAACAGTAATAGGAAGAAGCCATAATAATTTCAAATTTTTATCTCAATTATTTCCTCGTGTACCAGTCCAGTAATTATGAAGCTAACTTGTGCCGAAGCTTTCTCAATTAATTTTATTTTACAACTCCTGTGAAAATTAATGAAATAATTTGAAACTTGGCAGAGATTTTACTTATAATAGTAGAAATAAGGCCTGCAAATTTCAAATTTTTATCTCAATTATTTCCTTGTACATCAGCTTTGTAATTATGAAGCTATTTGAAGTTAAGCTTCATGGAACTTTTGTTAATCAGTTACTTTTAATTTAATAACTCGGGTAAAAATTGATGAAACAATTTGAAACTTGGCAGAGATTTTACTTATAATAGTAGAAAGAAGGTCTAAAAATTTCAAATTTTCATCTCAATTATTTCCTTATATATAACTTCAGTAAATATGAAGCTATTTTCTCTACTTCAAATATTCTAGCAATCCTATCTTAAATGTTTTAAATATAAATTGTTCAACGAAAAATTTCGATACACAAAATTTTTGAATTACCTGAAAAGGAATTTTTGTTTATGGAACATTTATAATAAAATATATTCATATTTAAGACATTTAAAATAATATTGTAAAAATATTTCAACTAGAGAAAATAGTTACTTATTTACTCGACTGATATATAAGACTAAGAAATTCTGAGTGAATGTGTTAAAAGTGTGAATAAACAAAATGATTTATGATATTTTATTCTAAAAACTGTAAATAGATTCTTTTTACATGCTGAAGTATATAAGAATAAAAACTTGAAATTTTTAGGGCTTCTTCCTATTACTCTAAATAATAACTCTTTGCACTCGAGGCCTTTTTTTCTGGTATCTGTCAGTAACTCAAGATGTTTCTTAACATTGCCATGAATTCTAAGCTATTTAGATTTGAATATAAGGTTACCTTTACCTCATCGTCAATCATTTTATTGACACTTTGAGCTCCAAAGAAATGAAACTTAAAGAAACATTAGGTATTGTAGATTTGCTGCGTGAAACCTAATGGTGACTGAGAGTCACCTCTCGAGTGCAAAGGGTTCATAATGTACAGCTCTGTTTTTGAGTAGCGTTGA
>NC_071984.1:1303834-1309766 GCF_026283585.1 Hylaeus volcanicus | reverse complement strand
AGTGCAAAGGGTTCATAATGTACAGCTCTGTTTTTGAGTAGCGTTGAGTAGATCCCAAGAGGGCCTATACAAGTCCACGATTTCTGTATGAAGAACACCGTTCAGTCATTTTATTGACACTTCGAGCTCCAAAGAAATTAAACTTAAAGAAACATTAGGTATTGTAGACTTGCTGCGTAAAACCTAATTGGTGACTGAGAGTCAGCTCTCCAGTGCGAAGGGATAACTCTAACATATTTCAAATCATCTCATCAATATTTATCCTTTGCTACAAAGAAAAAGTACCCGATTGAACAAATTTCATGTACTTTCCATTTAAAACTAGTCAAAGGTTCAAGGCACTTGTTGATATTAAAACTAAGACCCGAAATTTTGCAGGAATATTGTATGTATTTCCAATGATATTCACGGGGTGTCATATATTTGAGAAATGATTAAAATAAGGACCAACCCTAGTGTATGTGCGTGTATCAAACAAATGCCACAGATAAAATTGTATGTGATTGTCGAGGGCTGGTGTATCTGGTTGCAGAATATTGATGGCTTAATGATGGCTCGTCAGTATGATACGAGTAAACACAATGAATGCTACCGTCCTATACCGGTTCACACGCCGAGTAACCGACGGGTGCCTGTGACGAAACCGTATATCAACTTAAATGCGCCCGACGCTGGTAATCCGCCTAGGTACGACTCGGAGTACGATTATAAAACCACCCATTACCCGTCGTACCCGCCGAACTATCCGTACGACGATAACACTAAGTACAAGTACGAGGGCCAGAGTTACAATGCGTACGAGAAACCGAGCTATCCATCCTACGAGGAGCCTGGGTACGACACGCGGAATTACATGGTCCAGCACGCGCCGGTCGCGCCGAACTCAGCCAGCAGCTATCCGTCCGACGCCGAATACGCAAGATACCCGAGCTACGAAGGACGCGCCGCCGTCTACCCGGTCGCGGAGAATCCCGACTACGCTGAGAAAGCCAGATACAATTACGGTTACGATAGAAATTATTACGAGGCGACGGACGCGCGTTACCCGTCCGCGGATTGTAGATACCCGATGGACGTACGGTACACGGACACCAGGCACGCCGGCGACAATAGAGTCTCCACTGACAGTAGAGAGCCTGATTGTAGATACCCGGTGGACAGCCGCGACATGGAGAGAAGATACGCGGTGGATGGTAGGGATCCCGATGGTAGATACGCGGTCGACAATAGAGAAGTCGAAGCCAGATACCAGGCGGACGGTAAGGAAGTCGACGCCAGGTTCGCGGACGCGCCAAGATACGCGGCCAAGGAGAACTATTACGACCGTTACTACAAGCACCGTCCATCGAGGGATCACCACGCCTCGGACACGTCAAGATACTGATGAGTCTTGTTACTATCGTAAATACATAAGTCACGGCTCAACGGGAATAGACATTCGTCGATACTTTATCCGTCGTTACGACTTTCCAGTCGACGATGTTCTTACAAGGAGAGACCTTCGTCGATTCTGATGAAACTCTGTGTACTGGTAGATTTTCTGTAACCCTCTCGACTCTACTTTATGTTTCTATTCTATCCGATTCTATTTTAGAAATTAACTGCGTTAAACTTGGATTGAATGTAAATCAGAAGCTGCAGCGAAGAAGGGATAGCTTGTCCCAATGCGAATAGAGGTGTTCGCTGGGACACACAGCGAAGAGCATGAGTGTACCAATGACCAGAGACCTAACGCAGACCTAACCACAGAAAAGAAATAACTTTCAGCTGTATTTAATATAATCTACACAATTTAGTAATGTAATTTTACAGTTGAAATTGTACTAAATCTGTAGTTATTCGTACACCTATGCTCTTTACGGTATATATATCTGGTTCCCTTTAGCTAAACTATAATAGAGACTCGCAAGAACAAATGCTTGAAAGAAAGTGAATATTGTTCGCATTGGGACAAATTGTCTCTTCTTTGCTGTGGCTCCTGATTCGCTGCCAAGCCTAGTTAGCCAAATCTTTAGTACAATTAATTTCTAAATGAGAAACGCATAATCTATGGTCAAACAAATGACCAGTCTCAACTTCAGTCTCGGCTTCTTTTCAATTGAATGCAAAAATCTTTCACCTGATGCTGAATCGAATAATGCATGAAACAATTGTATACATAATTCATGTGTCGTATATGAGAACTGTACACAAAAGTTCTAGAATGTTCATGGTAGGTTTTGTGTTGACGCTAAATTTTATTTCATTTGCTCCTATTTCTACTTCGATCAGTGAAATGACTGGTCTTAAAGACACCTTTTTATGTTAAACGCAACAATGTTTCATTTGATACTAAATTCAATAACTATCCTGGAGATTTTTATGCATTTACATTTATGCATTTACATTTATGCATTGACGTCCCTAAATACACATAACCGTTTTTCATTATAATAATGAAACTTTGATCATAAATATCTGAAAACGTATCGAGTGTCTATAATACCACATTTTCGTAAACAGGCCGAGAAAATCTACCAGTACATAAAGCTTCAACGAAATCGGTGACTCGCGCTGTCCTTGTTAGTCGTTTACACATCATGTCACGTCTAGAGGATGTCCTACGGGTTGTGGGAGGCTGACTCACTTCGTGGAAGCTCGCAAGAGTTCCGACTTTGTTTAGAATAGTTCCATAGTTCCTGATTAATTGGAATTGTTTGATAATCTCTTAAGTAAAACTTAAGTAAAAAGATTCGATAATCTTTTAGATTAAACCAAGGGAGTTCTGGGATAGATTTTGGTACGCTAAACATGGTTCAGGAGAGTTATCAAGTAGATCCAAGTTGGATAATGTCTTAAGTAATTTTGAGTACAAGATTCTGTGGTACGGTCACATGCAAAGGTGATTCGCTGTGAGTTCTGATGAAATTGAAGGAGTCCTAGGATTGATTGGCTCGCTTGAGGTTGTTTAAAATATTAGGTTGTTTTAAAAGTTTCTTCCATTAGTTGCATTCAATTATTTTGTGTGGCAGTGTTTATATAAATAGACAATCTAATTTCTTAGACATTGATGCTGTAATAGTAATGGAGCGAAATGAATTCTACACAATTTTGTAATGTAACATAAAATATTGTGTATGTATTAATTATTAATAAAATGAAAGAAACTTTTGGGACAATCTAATATTATCCAGATCTAATCGATGGAACTCTTCTGAACTATCCAAGAGCTTCTTTGGTTTTATCGGACCATCAGGAGTATCACAGAATCATGTCACAGTATCTTGCACTTAGAATTGTTCGAAGCATTATCCAATTCCAATCTACAGGTCTAATCGATGGAACTCTTCTGAACTATCCAAGAGCTTCTTTGGTTTTATCGGAGCATCAGGAGTATCACAGAATCATACCACACTTATCGCTTAGAATTGAAGCATTATACAATTCCATTCGACAGAGCTATCAGTAACTATAAAGCCATCGAAGAGCAAGTCGGAACTCTGAAATATTCCTTGTATTCCTCAGCTTCCGCAAAGTGGAAGCAAAGTGTCCTCACAACTCTCTCGAATACAAAACTATTAACGATACTTACAAGTTCAAGCGGTTCAAACAGTTCAGAGCGGTAATGTATGACGATTTTTCATTCACGATTACTGATGCCACCGAAAGAGAGGAGATTAACTTTGATATTTTCGTCTGTCTACAGAAAAGCTAGCATAGAATGATCACTGTCACGAATGCTTGCGGATGTGTACACGAGGATTATAATTTGGATACCCTGTAAATGTCTGGCTGGGAGCAAACTAGTTTTTAATCGTCGACCTCGCGCAGAGTTTAGCTGATGTATCGTTTTGGAGATCCTTTGCTCGTCGAGCCGAGAAGCACAGCCGTTGCAAATCGTGCTGCAAGCATAGAAAAATGAAAGAAAAGAGAAAAAGGAAAGACAAACGTGTTATTCCCCTTGATTCGTGATCTTTGTTACAAAATAGTAAAGCAAAAAAAAACAATATATATATATATCGTCTGATATTAGCAGTAGCCTCGAATAACTGTCTACATTTTACCAACCACTGTGTTTATTCAGTTTAAGATAATGTAATATATAGCATGAGATTTTACATCGAATATAAAAAGAAAGGACATGTTGTACAGATTTGTGCATGGATTTAAAGAGGCCATAGTGCTTAAGTGTTACACGCAACAGACACGTACACACATGTACACACATACACACACGCGCGCGCGTACGGAGATAAAGTGTAAATTGAATCGTCATCTTTTTTTTTTTTACCCGAGATCGATAAACTAGACATGTGTATTTAAAGAATTCTCTAAAAAGTAAGGCTTGACGTCGGTGCAGATTAGTGCGGATTTTTGTTTTTAATGGAAAGGATTGAGATAGTAGATTACAGTAATAATAGTAATGGATGTATTTGGCCGAAGGAAATTAGCGGTAATGTGCGCTGGACGCAAGTTTTACTGTAACAAATGAAAGAAAAACAAAACAAACCTGTGAAAATCTATTGTACATGATTGATTGATTGTGCGTTTGTGCGTAGGAGGGAATGATTCAGCAAGTACCCTGCAAGGTATTCGTGGGACGCTGTACAGAAGACCTAACTGCCGATGATCTGCGCGACTATTTCTCCAAATATGGCGAAGTGACGGACGTGTTCATCCCAAAACCTTTCCGTGCATTTTCGTTTGTTACTTTCTTAGATCCCGAGGTAGCCCAGTCGCTCTGCGGCGAGGATCACATAATTAAAGGAGTCTCGGTACACGTGTCGAACGCCGCCCCAAAATCCGAGGGTAACAATAAGAATTTCAATAACCAAGTGAACTCGAACATGCGCAGAGGCGCACCGGGGCCGGTGGAGAATAGCGTTCAGGGAAACTATCAGGGGAACCGTTACATGAGCCATTCTGGCAGCAATATGGGCCCGAACGGCTGGAACAATCCGGGGAACCGCGGCAGCCTGGACATGCCGAACCTCCAAGCGTTGGGCATCACCGGCCAGAATAACGGAGGCGGCGGTGGCATATCCAACCCGTTGACGATGGGGAATATCAATCTGTCCGCGTTGCCGGTCAATCACGCCCTGGTCGCCGCCCTGAACCAAGCATCTTGGGGCCTGATCGGTAACTTGCAGAATCAGGGAAACGATCAGGGCTATTCGAACCAGCCTGGTCCACCTGGACAGCCGCCTTCTGGCAACAATAGTATCGGTAACAGTGGCAATTCTGGCTTTCTCAGTTGGATGAGTCAAGGAGGAGGTGATGGTAATACAGGCAATCCCGGAACAGGTGGTCCAGGCCCGAATAACCCGAACGCGTCCCAAGGTGCTTGGCAGAACCATCCAGGACAACGCGATCAGAAGTCGAGCAACTTTCTCAAGTACGAGTAAACGCGAGATGGAGGCCCCTGTAACCGTGGAAACCGGCGATTCCGTTCCTTTGATCACCGGCGCACGTTGACCAGCTGCCCGACGGTCTAGCCGACTCTGCCTAGGTACGATGTAAACAATCTGTAAAACGGGAATGTCCAATTCACAGAAACCGGTACCATGGTACCATGTTATCTTTGTGTTTGCCAACCCTGGCTCACTTTTGCCGGATTTCGAGCAATTTCGATTGGGAGAAACCACCAGGGAGAACGTTAACGGTTTTCAGTGATTCTCTTTAAAGGAAAACGTATTTTGAACTATATTATTCTGATTCTCTAGTTTCAGGTTGATTAATTAAAGATGAAAAGTTGCTGTGTGGGAATGACGAGAACAATTATGATGATATACACTCACCGTAAGAAGTATTCGTACAGCAACCAATTTAAAATAAATGCTTCCTGTACGAATACTTATTACACTATAATAAGTAATCGTACAGTATTATTACACTGTAATAAGTACTCGTATTTGTTTTAAATTGATTGCTGTATGAATACTTATTACACTAT
>NC_071984.1:1303118-1303824 GCF_026283585.1 Hylaeus volcanicus | reverse complement strand
TCGTATTTGTTTTAAATTGATTGCTGTATGAATACTTATTACACTATAATAAGTAATCGTACAGTATTATTACAGTGTAATAAGTATTCGTATTTGTTTTAAATTGATTGCTGCATGAATACTTCTTACGCTGACTGAATAGTAATACATATATACTTAGGACGATGATGAATAGACTGCGGACTTTGATGCATTTATGTTCATACAAATAGAAAACATAAAATATACATATTGCACGAGTGCAAGATGATTATGTACCTTTTTACTACGTTCAGCATGTGTTTGTTATATAAGTTTCATCATAAATGGATAAAGTCCGCAGTCTACATACAACTTCACTCATTCTGTACCAGTACGCTGCTTTTTCTACCCTGTCGTTGGGCATCTACTCGCAGTGCTCAATTTGAGAAAACAGATAAAGCCTTCATTACGCCAAGTATAGAATACTTTACTAGAATAGAGGTTGATGTTAGCCTGGATCAATATAAATCAATCTATAACATTCTTTTCGAAGTTGTAATCTTCCAATGAGTATTCACACAGATCTTTCGAGACATGCTTTTTTACATTATTAACACATTTTCTAAGTATGCGTAGAGGTGTCCAAAGATGAAATATTCATTTTCATTGTTTCTCGTGCAGCTTCTTTCAGAATTATAAGAATGATACGTGTAGATATATATTAGGGTGGCCCTGAATACCTTGC
>NC_071984.1:1292954-1303108 GCF_026283585.1 Hylaeus volcanicus | reverse complement strand
AATACCTTGCAGATACACAAGCAAATATTCTTGGCAAATTTGAGCTCCCAATTTTAACGTGTCAATGTTAGAGAGCTTAAATTTTTGCAGGAATTTTGTTGTATTTGCAAGGTATTTAGGGGGCTAACACTGATTTCACAAATTATTAAAATAAGGACCACCTTGATACATGTAATACAGTCAGTGTAAAAAGTATTCGTACAGCAATCCATGGAAAACAAATGGTTCCTGTACGAGTACTTATTACACTGCAATAATCCTGTACGAATACTTATTGCAGTGTAAGAAGTATTTGTACAGTATTATTACAGTGTAAGAAGTATCCGTACAGTATTATTACAGTGTAATAAGTATTTGTACAGGAGCCATTCGCTTTGAATGGGTTGCTGTACGAATACTTCTTACTGTACATATAACATGTTTCTTAATATGTGGACACTTTTTGGAGATTAAAGTCTTCATATTAAGAAACCTTCTGTATACATACAATATTTGAGATGTACAGTATATCAAGTCTGAAAACAACTTATAAATTAACTTCTCGGTTGTCATTCCCACAAATTGAGGATACATTTGAAACGAAAACGCGATATCTCAAAGATTTCCTTGTGAAATCACCTGGAAAAATCGTGGAATGTATGTTGAAACACAGCTAAAATATTCTCAAAGTTACAGAAACATTCTTTTCTATATAAAACAATATTTCAGGGAACGCTCGATACTTGGACTCCCAACGTGGTTTCTCCCCTCAACGAAAGCAAAATAAAAAGCAATTAGCATAATTCCTTTTTCACGAAGAACGGGACAGTGCGTGTTGAAGGGCGGATAGCTTCGATCATCTGAACGTGCATACTAATTGTATGATCTCATTTCAAGCGTGCGGTCTAACCAACTCAGAGATAAATTACTGTATCGGAATGATGAGAATGATGATATATACATATATATATATATAATACATATATATAATGGAGGATGATGATGATGATTGTGAATGTGTTGTAGGAGAAGAACGAGATTTATTGTAGCGAAATACGTATATATGCTTATGTTTAATTTAAACTTTCGTGTGTTTAATGTGTAACTGAGAATTAACCGAGGGCTTAGCGAGTACACGTTTTATAGAGTATTTCGAATTTGAGAGCTTTCACGAAGTCGCGTCGATCTGGATTCGAGTCACGTTGGAAAATCGCCCCAGAAACATGTTAATTTTGCGTTGTGATCGGTTGTACACGTTTCGATCCAGTCGATAACTATCCTAGACCGTTTGGAACGTTTACAAACTGTGATCTGTCTGATGAAACAGTTAGAAACGAGATAGGAGAGACTGACCTCGAACTTTGATTCTTTTCAATTAACTCAATCGATTGCATAATATATATATATATATTTATATATACACCTATATTTAATTAACCAGAGTTTAAGTCTACGTAGAATAAACATTATTCTAACTCGACGAAAGCAGACACTTTGAACGTTTATAGTTAGTTTCCACGAGAAGGCAACGAGCCTGGATTCTCGAAAGTCCAGTTTCGTTTCAGCGTGCATTTACCTCTCCGGATAAAATTGCTTTCTACGCTTCGCTTGTATCCTGATTTTCTCCTGTAATAACGTCACGTAATCTCGTACCTTGCGACGATTACAAGCGAAACGAATCTCGTTTGAACGTATCTTTGTATCTTTATTTTAACATTGAATGGATGGAAAATTGTCGCAGTCGCGCGCAGATCGATCGCAGCTACCCGAGATTTAAAATGCCATTAATCGTAGTGAGTTTTAATATAAACATAAAAATTAAAATGAATATGTTACTAGCCGCGTGCACGCGATTTCTGCGAGAACTATGTGTCACTATTTGGTACGATGGATGATGCGTCGAAAGAATCGAACTGGTTGCGTGTGAAAGGTGGCATTTCAAATCGACTTTGATCGTTTCGTTTCTGTCCGAGTGCTCGGAGAATCTGAAAGTGTGTTTTCGCAAGTTTTTAGCGACGTGTACCCTGTCGAGAGCCGAGTATTTATTTTCCAACGACCCATTGTCGAACTGCGGATTTTACGCGCTCGTAACAACCGTTAATTGTACAAGTTAATTATACAAGAAAGATCTGCGAAAGTTATAGAAAACATAGAACACACATTGTACTGCGTGAAATCCACGGTTCAGTCGAACCACTTCATTCATGATGCACGATTGTAGTCAATAACTACCGTATAGTCGAGAGGAAGTACAGAGTAACCGTGTAACTCGATAAAATACAGCGTTAGCCATGCGTGGAAATAATTCTAGGTCGACTGTCTCGGACGAGACAAAATTATAAATGAATTCTTAAGGAAGGATACGGTATGTGCTGTCGTACACGCGCGTTACATTATAGCAAAAAAAAGTCACACGGATTAGATTTCCTGCGTGCATACAATTTTACCAGTTATTATCGCTAGCGTGAAAAGCTGTTCGACGTGTACTTAAAATGTTTGATCAAACTGTGCGACCGCGTGCGCTTCTGATTGCGAGCGCGAGGAGAGGTATGCGAAAGTAACGTGTGTGCGTGCGTGGGCTGTGTGCGTGTAATTTTGATCACCGAGACGCCTCGCAATTAGCGGGACGCGCGGTGCAACGGTTTGACGTCAAATATTTTAGAAACATCCAGCGGGAGTGTAATATTTCTTACGTCGGAATAGGGAAATCATAATATTGTAATCTACGTAGATTGGATTGTTTTATCACGCCTCTTTCTCTCTCTCTCTCTCTCTCTCTCTCTCTCTCTCTCTCTCTCTCTCTCCCTGTCTATGTGTGTGTGTATGGCGGTTGAATGTATTTGTTAATGGTCGTCTCAGAACTACAGGCATGAAAGTTCAATCGAGAAGTGATTATTGATGTTCTAAGAACATGCAATTACGTATCCTGATGTAAAAGAGATAAAAAAAAAAAAAAAAACGAAACATACGTGTTGATATGAGTGAATATAACAATTGTGAGGTCGAGCGGTAATTAATTGCGAAAAATAATATTTTATGGATGGGACACACAGTCGTTTATTGAATGCCTGATATATATTACACTGTACGCATAAACATATATGCATGCACGTGTATGGATGCATGTATGCATGCATGTATATATGTATATATATATAGGGTACATGCATATATGCGTATGTGTATACGTTTATCGATCCAGAATGTTTATACATAATGTAAAGAGAACATTGATGGGAAAGTGCGTCGAGTTTATTTATTGACGTCCTGCTGTAAATGATAACCGATATACAAAGACTGTAGTTTAAGACAACTTTTAACAGACATTAGAACCGTTTCTAGCTCATTATTATAGCCGGCTGATCTATTTCAAATCGTTCGCGACCATTTAACACTAACGTCGTTAGCCTCCCCGTAGATGTCCAGTGGGTTCATTTTATACGATCGTTTATATGGAATCGAGCCTCATCTCGTAAAACTTCTCGACGAAAATATTCTCCACCGAATGATAGCTAGGAATCGGTTAGGAATAACCTGTTGCTCAAAAGATGCCTTTGCGATACGATTTGAAAAGGATCCACGATGATGTGTAAATATACGTAAGGAGCATTAATGTCGTTCGTGAAACGTTACGAGTTTGGTTTGTAGGCAGTTGTAAATTATAACGATGATTCTGTTTCAAAAGAGATACCGAGTGATCGCGACCGATAAACATCAAGTTCTGTCATGTGAGAATGTTATTTTGATAGGTGGTAGAGATTGATTCTTATTACATAAGTTCATTACAGAATGATTAAAAACTGATACACTGGCAATAGTTTATTTACACTCTTTGAACTCCTTCATTGGACCGTTCGTTATTTACCTACATATTCGACCAATATCGATCTTCAAAAGCTTTACAGATTGTAAGATTTGTTAAGTATTGTAAGTATTGTATTTGTAAGGTTTATCGGTCCAAGGTATTTTCAAATTCTGTACCATCAAGATCTTACAAATATGGTCTAAAGGTGGTCCGAGGTATTTATTCTCCATATTTCAAACTATCTAATCGTTGGAAACCTTGGAGATATTTATTGCAATTTGTATGAAAAGTATTTCTATTGGAAAGTAACAGGCGATATTGGTTGAAACATCTCATGTACTCCTACTTTGTGTACTTATTTTCTTGTTCGCTGGATACGTTCTTCACGTGAAGTGAACAATATTCAATCAAATTTGTTTTACGAGGCAAAGGACTATTATATACTTCTCACACAATCTAAAGTCTACCTGACCTGATACTTGCCGCATTTAAATGCTAACACGTGCTATTATCCGTTACTGGATGATTCAGAAAACTGGGACTGCTTGGATGACATTGATACCAATGAACATTTCAAGAACCAAAGACCCATTCGCTATTCAACGTTGCCATTTTGCTTGCAGTTTTCAAAATTTCAAGTAACTTGACACTAATTGATGCAGTAAATACAGTAAATTACTACAGCATTCTATCATTACAGAACTGCTATACAAAACTAAGGTTAAATAATGTAAATTAACAAGTATCTATTTACTTGATAAAATAGGGACTATTTATTTCCATCGCACAAGTCAAGTTATTTAATATTCGGTAGTCTTCAAAGTTTTAACTTTGTAGAAATTTCAATTACTTTTACACATGTAGAAGAAATAGGACTCTAAGACTCTGTAAAAATACTGTAGAAGTAATAGTGATATCAGGATGTGGGGATGGTCCAGTCAGTTGAAGCATCGACTGGTAATCCAAAGAACCCCAGTTTTAGTCCTCGTGGACCTCCTTTCTACTGTAAGCTTTCCTAGAGGTTTCCATATTATATTCAAGACACGTCCAAGTGTAAAATCCTTGTGTTGGAGTATTCTTCCATCTCAGTCTTGAACTTAAAAAGAACATTTCAACCGATTACCCTGAGGAAATCTTGAAAAGCATAGCAGAAAATGCAACGTTGAGTAGCATCGATGGGTTCATGTTTCCTGGTCCCCCATAAAACTAGGAATTAAGAATTCAAGGTACAGTCGACGATATAATTAATGAATCCCACACTTTGCTACTCGGAGGGGAATGGGGGGATGTGTGAGTGGTTCCATGGGACTGAATCACACCGAGTGGAAGCATATTTGTGAGTTTACACAATACAGATATTACCGTACCGTCCATTCGATGAATGAAGGTGGTATATGATGCTTATGATGATGATGATGATGATGGTGGTGGTGGTGGCAGTGATAGAGATGATTATATGATATATGAGGATGTTGAGGATGAGGTTGAGGATGAGATTGAATATGATGATGGTGGTGATGATGAGGATGAGGATGAGGATGAGGATGATGACTGGAAGTAGACGAGAGGCATGGAAGCGTCCGCTGAACTTCTAAACAGGTGATTACGAAATGAAATTACTTATATAATATGGGTTTTGCGTCATCGATATTCAAACATATTCACGGCAAGGTCACTCGACACGAAGCTTCCCACTTTTCCATAATCCTACTATTAATTCACACTCCATTGCCCAATTCTCAGCCACTCATTCTACTTTCACGATGGCCAAATGGAGAAATATCTATGTTGCCTCGTCAATTCACTCTCCATAATTTAATACACAATTTATATCTACGGTTAACTTTCTATAACCCAAATTTATCTGGGTCAGGATCATTAGTGTGAAACATTGTTGAGATACATAGTTAGAAATTTGATTAATGTCTTCTTTTATTTACACCATTAAATGTAAGCTCAACCAAAGTTGAATGTGTTATCCGATCCCAGCAAAGTATCTAATAGTTTTGCGTTACAATAATGAAGAGTTATAAATATGACAGATTTTTCATGTTATCTGAAAATGAACACAAAATAACATTTGGCTAGATTCTCTATAGTCGCAACATTACATTTGTGTACATTTTTACACAGAAATTGTGTTACTTAGATTCGATAACATTTATGAGCTTACACTTAACGCATTGATCTTGCTTGTGTTTTTCACTGAACAAGTAAAAATATATATTCTGAAAGCCAAGCACCAAAGTAAATATTAAAAGGAAGTAACTATTAAATGAAATTCATGAAATTTTCAAGAGTACTACTCTGCGACTGAACATATTAAATAATTACAAAACTGCAATTGCATCCATATATATTACTATCCCTGTAAACAAATTGTTGATAGGTCGTAGTATTTTCATTATCTCACTTACATGTATCGTAAGGGGTTATAGAAGGTTAATTATCCTTCGCGATCATTTACTGCTCGTTCATCTGCTTATTACTATTTTCATCGAGTCATTCCTTCCTCAAAAAAAATTCATTAAGTTAAAGAGATAAAACCAGTTTAAAGGTAGATTCACTTCTTCTGCATTTGAATATTGAACAATGAAACATCTTTGAACGAAAGTGCTTGTAACGTGCACATTTACAGATTCAATTAGCAAGTCGTTAAAAGTAACCGATGACATAGAGAATGCTGTAACATAAGCCATCGAAGATGCTATAAAGTTATACAAAAAAACCCATCTTCTCTCTTCCCTATACATGATCATATTTCAAGTGCTAATTCGCTGAACGAACATTAACTACGTCTGATTCTGTCTAACAGCTTAGTTGAATGAACTGCAGTCTATATATTCGAGAGGACCGATGTTTAGCAACTTGTTGCAACTAACGAACGATATCCAGTGAAAGAAACGTGGTTGGAAACGTGAAAATAACAGACCAGACGCGCTGGAATAACGGCAGAATCATTGAATGTAATGTATGTAAATATTATCTGATGTTTCTCAGTTGTTACTCGTTTAAAAATGATTCATTTATCTGTGTTTTTA
The DNA here is from genome assembly GCF_026283585.1 of Hylaeus volcanicus. Taxonomy (NCBI): domain Eukaryota; kingdom Metazoa; phylum Arthropoda; class Insecta; order Hymenoptera; family Colletidae; genus Hylaeus; species Hylaeus volcanicus. The sequence goes on along the minus strand of NC_071984.1, from coordinate 1,296,283 downwards.
CTTTCAGAAGATATCCAGCTGATGCTCATCCTCGCAATAGGAACAGATACTTTGATCGACTGTTGAAGATGAGAGTACATTCTGAAACTTTTGATTGTTCATCTATTGGTAACACGTATAGAATTACCATGGTACTGGACTTTTGCTTGGTAACTTATGTTTTAAGAAGTAGTTTTAAGAAGCACATTCAGCGTAATAGGTATCCGTACAGGAATTCAAAATAAAACTTCATATATTTATTTTATTCATAAGTTTTGGTCAGCGAAACAAATATTCGTACAGGAATTCAAAATAAAACTTCATATATTTATTTTATTAACAAGTTTCAGGGGAAGAAATAATTAACCAACATTTCTACTATTCCTAGAATTTTTAGAGCAGATTTAGCGTAAATTAAAGTTTATTACTTTTAATGTTATCCTCTTATTTCTTTCCTTATTAGTAGCCTGTGGATCTTTATGCAATTATAGGAAATTTGAATGTGCAAACCTACACGATGCAAACAATATGCAAGAATATAAAAACGATTGAAAGCAAAGTTCAATTATAATATTTACAGAATAAAATAAATTATGCATAAAGATCCGCAGTCTACTTATTAGTTTTATTTTAACTTGCTGTACGAATACTTCTCACACTGGCTGTGTAAATTCGAGAGAAACATTCTTGCATCGTAAAGTACAAGCACAGTAATGCATTTTTTTAAAAAAGATAAGAAAATAATTGTAAACACCAGCGAATCTTCCAAAACAAAAACTCGAGTTATCTAATCAAAGGTCCAGTGGTCCATAATTCTAGATTATGCCAACTTCTTTTCTCTCGTTACACCAGAGTTTGATAAATATTTTCTTTTTAAATACAACACACGAATACCAGTCTCAATTTTTATTTATGTTTACTGTGTATATATGTAGTACTCTACTAAACTCTACTAAAAATAAGGAGTCAAACGAGAATCGTGGCTTCGAATCTCCTACATTATATATATTTTAATTTTATATAAGTGATGTATTTTTCTTGGTACACGTAATTACGTGCATCGAGCGCAACAGATGCATGCGATTATGTCGTAAAATTGGTACAGAGATAACAAACTGTCGTAAAAACCAATAAATGATTTTAATTTGATGGTAAGTACTGTATAATCGCTGGTACGGATCTTGTGAGGTCGTAAACCGGAACAGCAGTTATTATTTTATATGTTCTGTTACGAGTATCTGGAAAAACGAGAAACAAAAAAGTTTTACGGTAATCGATTATATATTGTATTGATGTGTATCCTCCTCTAGCTCTATCTTTGTCTAAAAAAGAGTGTCAGATGTGAAGATTGATTTCCGACTTCGCAAGATCTCTACCACTGACTATATTTACATTTATTTTCTTCTGAAATAAGAAAACTAATACAAGGATAGTCATAACTTGTTTTATTTACAGATTAATGGTATCATGTTAATCAGACTCAGGCCATTTAAATATTAATATTTGTACGTGCTGCAGTCATTGGTAATAAGATTTACGGGCTAATCTGTAAAGTACACAGCCAGTTGATTTATGATGTAACGTGTTGCATCATTAATTCCAATTACTATTTTTTAAACACTTCAAAAGATTTCAAAAAAGAGTTTGAAATACAAACATTAACCCAGACTTAATCAGTAATATACTCAGCCAGTTTATTCATAATGTCATAATGTATTGCACCGTTAATTGCAATTTTACAGAGGTGTACAAAAGAATCTGTACGGTTATATAATTAACATCATAGTGGATAAATACAAAGATATATCAGTGTATGTATCAATAAAGGTGCTGGTGCGTGGAAAAAGGTGACGCCAGCTTTATTTTATTTTGGCATGTCTGAAACCTATTCACAATCCCTGATTTAATCGGTTCTCGAGGAGTCTTATCAGAGTGGCCAAGAAAGAGATAAGCAGAACATACCTTCATCCTAATAGGAAAAATAAGGCTAAATAGTGTATGGAATTTAAAATAAAACGTGGAAGTATGAATCTGCTAACGTACAAATGAATCTTTAAAGAAATATTAACAAAATTGTTTCGATATTCTGCTATCGAAATGATGTTTTCATTCTAAAGTATTGTGTTCTTCCCACAGAGAGATAAATATTCCATACTACACACTGTGAGAATTGATGTATAGTTAAATCTAAAATAATAATATGCAAAAGTATCCGTTTACTAACGTACAAATGAATCTTTAAATAAATATTAAAAGAATTGTTTCCATATTCTGCTATCGAAATGTGTATTTCATTGTAAAATATTGTATTCTTCCCACAGAGAGATAAATATTCCATACTATACTCTGTTATTCTAATAGGAAACAAATGTAATTGAATGACGTGTGAAAATTGATGTATAGTTAAATTTAAAATAATAATATGCAAAAGTAAGTTTAAATAAATATAAAACTGATCTTCATCCTATTACTAGTTCAAGGGGTGCACATTTTTTCAAAAAAGGAAATCCATTTTTAACAAATTTCTCGTATTAAAATTTACGCTTTTCTGGATCTACTGGTGTTAATTTTATAATTTTTCAATAATTAGAGATGGCAAAAAAAAATTTTCAAACGCATTTGATTCTTGTTGTTTTTGTTTATTATTTTTAATTTGAAGTTACTTACAGTACTAAATAAATTATTATGCATACGTTACAGGGATAAATAATTGCTATTTCTTTTACTGGACTTTTTTTTGCTGATTTATCAAAATTCTATAGTTACTTAAAACAATAAAAAAAAAAACAAAAGAAGTGTAGAAAAAAACATTTCGTTTCTCTAACGTCCTGTCTTGTTTTTCGTTTTAAATCATATAGAAATGACGTATTCATATATTCGTACATATATTCTAGTCGTAGTAATTTTATGCGAGCTCGGACAGTATTCATAAGACAATATACCGAAACGGAAGCGTCAGGGCGCGAAGTATACAAATTAAACAAACATGAGATGATTAAGCAGAAAGAAAATGATAAGAGTGCACGCAGAGTCAAGCGTAACCCATCAATGATTCATTTAATACTTTACTCTACATTTTTTCTTTATTTTAAATAATTACGCCTTGTCGCGAGTCGTATCGATACAATGACACGCGATATAATGACCGTCTGGAATAGATAGTAGTAGATAATGTATTCCCGGTTACAAAAGTTTTCTGTGCCCTCGGGGTTGAGAACTTAGACGGTCACGAATTCGTATTTTCATTACCTACACAGAACCACACATGTGTATATATATATGTGTATATATATATACGATTCGAAATATCGGTCGCTCCACCGAGGTACTCGCGCTCTGATTGGTTGAGG
>NC_071984.1:1287221-1292554 GCF_026283585.1 Hylaeus volcanicus | reverse complement strand
CCTCAACCAATCAGAGCGCGAGTACCTCGGTGGAGCGACCGATATTTTTCCTTAATATCTCCTCAACGAAGCCCGGACAACATTTTCGCTAAGGAAAAAGTTGTTTCAAATCACCTCCCCCGAACCACCCTTTTCAAGGACCTCCATTTTTTAAACAACCTATATATATATCATTATCAGGAATTCAATCCATATTTTATATCACAAAGTCCCAAAAGTCTTTCAATCGCATATCTTATCTCACAGTTTATCCAATTCCATCGAGATACAGTCTTATACCACCTCGTAAACGTTCGAAATAAATCTTTGATTAGTAATCTCAGATTACGTCATACAGATCAGCTTTTCGTACTTTGATCGGTAATTTATAGCAACGCGTGCATTTGTGCACGCGTACAGGGAAAAATCCATGAAAATCGCGAGAAAATGCTACATATATAAACAAAGTTGAAGTACGTATAAGAAACGACGAAGTAAACGCCTGATATACCGGTTGCGTAAATGACCAACGAGTTACAAGAAATTTGCCGTATCGCCTAGGGCCGGCGTGACCTTTCGCGGGGCCCGGTTTCAAAAATTTTGCGAGACCTGAATTCACATTCAAATCCTACACTGAAATTTTACAACGAGGAATTATCTACGAATGCTATATATTCTTTATAAGATGAATATTAAATAACAACACTTTGATGATTTTTGTCGCTCCTTTAATCATCGCTACTAAAAAAAATGGCTTGCATCTCACAAGCAAAAATTGCTTCCATTTGTTGATGGTACCATCAGTCTGTAAAAAGTTGATCGAAATCGGTGCCTTTTGATTCAGTAATTTTCGTAGACCGCGGGGCCTTTTAAAACGCAGGGCCGGCCCTGGTATCGCCTAATGGAACGGGCGCACTCACACCGACGCGCGTGGTGCGTGTCGGTGAGGTCCACGGACTCGAAGGCAATCGTAGTTGATCGGAGTACACAGACCGACGCGGACGGTTGCGACACAGTGTTTTCCATACGTCACTGTGAATCGGTATAGTTGATTTACGAAAGGTTCTCGTTCCATCACCTGTTCACCTTCGAGGCTCCAAAGTGGACGCAGAAGTGTCGAGGCCGTCGCGGAAGACGGTGAATTTTTAGTCGGTCCCTTGGTCATTCGCAGGAATGGCGCCAGCAATCAGTAAATTCGCGACGAGGCGTACGTTAGCTGGAGTCTGTGCACTGTCCGCGTTGATATGGATCCTGAAAAGAAGGGGCAAAAAGCAGGTCGCCAAGAACAGGTAGATCACACGTATACAGCACTGCTCAAAAGCCTTAGGCCACCAACTTTACCTTACAATTTATGTTTATCAATATCATTCGATTATATTCAATTATATTTTTTTTTCTAATAGAATAACAGGGTACAGTATGGAGTATTTATCTCTCTGTGCGAAGAACAATATTTTAAAATGAAGACAGGAATGAAGACATTTCGATAGGTGGATGTCGAAACAATTTTTTAAATATTTGTTTAAAGATTCGGTTGTACATTAGCAGACTTATACTTTTGCATGTTATATAGATTTAACTATATATCAATTCTCACTGCGTATAGTATGGAATATTTATCTCTCTATGGGAAGAACACAGTGTTTCAGAATCAAGAGATCATTTCAATAGGAGAATGTCGAAGCAATTTTTGTATATACACTAACATGCTATGTGTGTATATATAACAGAGAGAAATTATTTAAAAGAGAGCAGAACGTTAACAATTAGGAGTCCAGTCTGATTTAAACATTGTCGAACATTGGAAAACCTTATCCTCCAGTAAATCTATCTTTATAAAGTAAATACAACACATACTTGTTTTGTTTACACTAACATGCCACGTGTATGTATAACAGAACCGTGAGAAATTATTTCAAAGTGAGCAGAATGTTAAAAGTTAGAAGTTCAGTCTGATTTAAATATTATCGAACATTGGGAAACCTTATCTGAGACCATTTGGATGTATCTCGTGTCAAAAATAAGTCCAAAAATGTAGATGGACATTCCCAGTTATTAACACTCTAATTAAGAAGGTAAAAGGATTACTGAATATTAAACTCTCATTTGAATCTATATTATTTTTATTATCACCATACAACGGGTGGCCTAAGACTTTTGCATGGTATGTACACAATCCTTAGGGAATTACAATATCGTATACTAATTTGTCTATTTGTTCTAGGGACGCCTGGCTCGTCCATGACATTCAGTATGTTATCAAAGAGGTACGAACAAATAGCTTTCCTCGAATGAATAATCATAATCGCTAACCGTGTGACTCTTAATAATTAGCAAAAGCCGAAAACTCCAAAGGCTTACGTTAACAAGATGTTCTTCAAACAACTGCGTCAACTGCTCGGAATTGGCATACCTTCTATCATATCCGCTGAATTTGGATTCGTTGTTCTCGTCGCTGTATCGCTGGTGGCAAGATCTCTCTGTGACCTTTGGATGATAAACATAAGTACTTTGATAGAATCGTATGTAATATTCTTGGATTATTGTAACATTCTTGTAAAATTGCAATTGCCTCGACGAAACGTTACCTGTGATATTTTCATTGCAGCTCGATCGTTAATATGGATACGCCGTTATTTAAAAAGCGTTTGATTAAGTTTATGGCTGCGTTGCCTGTGGTAAGTGGATGTCTTTGATGAAAAATCAGGCTACAGTTGCTTTCATAAGCTGCTAATAAAATTTTTTCGTTCAGGCTGCCACGCAGCTATATTTTCTTACCAATTGGAAGAAATTATTGATATGATCTTCCATGATTATATTTATTTAGATATCTATTGTGAACAACGTACTGAAATATGGTATATACGAAATGAAGTTGAGGTTGCGTACAAATATCACTCGAGAATTACTGGATCAGTATCTTAAGTAAGTTTCATTCGTTATATGTATAAAGTGACGTGTAGACTGCGGATCTTTATGCAAAATAAAATCTTCACGAACGTGCCTACAAGAATTGAACTTATATAGGAATTTATTTTATTCTGCAAATGTTGTTACGTCAACTTTACTTTCAATCTTTTTTATATTCTTGCATTAAGTTTGCATTTTAAAGGTTCTTGCACGTTCAAATTTCCTATAAATGCATAAAGATTCGCAGTCTAGTGATGTGTATTATGTATTACATTTTACTTAGAGACAAATCGAACTGCATTTAATATTCTAAACTGTTGTAGGGGTTTTACGTACTACAAGATGAGCAATTTAGACAGCCGAATAGCGAATCCAGATCAGCTTTTAACCACCGACGTCGATAAATTTTGCGACAGTTGCACGGATCTCTACAGCAACGTTGCGAAACCTTTGCTAGATATCGTTATCTACGTTTACAGGCTCACAGCGAATCTCGGTGGTCAGGTGCGTGAAACAAACCTAATTACACTTCTTATTCTTGTATGTCTATCCGTATTGTCTAACGTACCTCCTGTATTACAGACACCAGTATTTATGCTTTCGTACCTTGTCTTTGCTGGTGCCCTACTAACGCATTTCCGTAAGCCTATTGGTCCCATGACTGTAAAAGAACAACGGCTCGAGGGCGAATATCGTCATATCAACTCACGTTTAATTACCAATTCCGAGGAAATTGCATTTTATCAAGGGAATAATAGAGAAAAGTTAACTTTATTGACTAGCTTCTACATACTGGTAAACCGCCGCATGAAGCATTTCTCAAGTACATGAGATTTCTCAGCTACATGTACATAGTATATTAACGACATGTAAATATTTTCCGTAGGTAACGCACCTCCGTAAGTCCTTGGAATTCAAAACTCTCATAGGAGTGGTTGACAATTTCATTGGAAAATGTAAGATTTTCTTCACTATATTATATACGATATACTCACTTATTAACCCTTTGTACTCGAGAGGTTAGTCACCAAAAAGTTGAACGCAGTAAATCAACAATGACGATTATTCAAGTGTAATTTCTTTGGAACTCGAAGCTTCAATAAAATGATTGTCCGATGAGGTAAAGGTGACCTGACTTTCGAATCTCAAATTAGTTTGAACGACAAGCTAAGTAAAAAAGGCCTCGAGTGCAAAGGGTTTGCTATAACAACGACTGCTGCTATAACTAATCAGTAATTTTATTGCAGATATGGCAACGATAGTGGGTTTCTATGCAGTAAGCATACCATTCTTTCAAAAGAATCATCGTATCCTATCTGGAACCCCTGATCATCGGTTCAAAAGTTATTACACATATGGTAGAATGTTGGTAAAACTGGCAGAAGCTATAGGTAGATTAGTCTTAGCTGGTAGAGAAATGACGCGGCTGGCAGGGTTCACAGCTCGAGTTATGGAGCTGAAGGTCGTCCTTGACGACCTGAACTCCGGCAAATACACGAGGACAATGATTTCCGACTTTAAAGACGAGCCGATAGGAAGCCCGGGTGAGGGAAAGATCGTGAACAAAGATAACGTTATATGCTTTGATCGAGTGCCACTGATAACGCCCAACGGAGATATTCTTATCAAAGAATTATCGTTCGAAGTGAAATCTGGAATGAACGTATTGGTATGCGGGCCGAACGGCTGCGGGAAGAGTTCCCTTTTCAGAATTCTCGGGGAAGTAAGTCGAAACCTTTTCTCTGAAGATACTTTCATTACACTAGTTTACAGCCAAAATGTACATTCAATGCCACAATGTTTTTTGTATTTTGGCCTGCTAAACTCGAAAATCGCAAGAAAAAAATTTTCTATGGGTAGGTTTTTTTATATGAATTTTTGAATTTTTTTTTCGATTTTTTTCTGAGGTACGTTCACATTTTAGGCCATATCTCGAGTTAGAAACGTCCGATTGGGTCGCACAAGACGCTATTTTAAAGGTAATCGAATTTCCAACAATTGTTTTTCACATTATTTTCCAATCGGTTCAATAGTTCAAGTGTTACGAGCCAATATATATGAGAAACTTTGATCTTTTCGGCTAAAATAGAACACGAATATTTCTTCCATCGCCATGGAAAAATATCAATTGTCAAATTATGTCCAGTTTCTTATTGTCTACATATAGATCGCATTTTTACGAAGAAAACAAGCGTTTGTTGAAGAAAATCTATGGATAAATACCGGAGTTAGAAACAATTGAGTAAAGTACAAAAATTCCAATGTTACTCTGTTATGAGTATCTCTCTGTGATTTTACTCGGTTATGTTTGTATTTAGTTGTAAAACTGCCATTTGATTGTTTTATTATTACTCTTTAACCTGCAGATCTAACCCAGACCGCTATGTTTCTATTCACTTCATAAACCTCCATTCGATTACATTATTCTTTAAATTGATTACATC
>NC_071984.1:1281612-1287211 GCF_026283585.1 Hylaeus volcanicus | reverse complement strand
ACATCTTACACTTCGAAAGCACTAATAGTAATAATAAAAGCAGACCTAACTCAGACCGCTATGTTTCTATTCGGTTCATAAACCTCCATTCGATTACATTATTCTTTAAATTGATTACATCTTACACTTCAAAAGCACTAATAATAAGTTAATAATAATAGTTCTTCTATTTATATAGGAAAGGTTTCTGAAACTGTCAAATTATGTTCACTATCTTATTCTTTACGTATAGATCGCACTTTTACGAAGAAAACAAGCTTTTGTTAAAGAAAATCTATGGATAAATACCGGAGTTAGGAACGATTGAGTAAAGGTACAAAAATTCCAATTTTACTCCGTTTTTGTATTTTTTTTTTATTTATATAGGAAACGTTCATTTCATTCATTTCGACTAAAAATACGATTAGGTTAAAGAGTAATAATATTACAATCAAATGGCAGTTTTACAACTACATACAAACATAGCGGTCCGAGTTAGGTCTAGTTTGTCTAGGTTAGATTTACGTGTTAAGAGTAACAGTAATATAATCAAATAATGGTTGTACCATGTCATACAAACATAGAGGTCAATATTTTAAAGAATAATAATAGTATAATTAAATAAAAGTGTGACCATGCGATACAAGCATAGAGGTCTACATTTTATAGAGTAACAATAGTACAATCAAATAATGGTTGTACCATGTAATACAAGCATAGAGGTCTACATTTTATAGTGTAACGATAATACAATCAAATAATGGTTGTACCATGAAATACAAACATAGAGAACAATATTTTAAAGAATAATAATAATATAATTAAGTAAAAATATGACCATGTGATACAAGCATAGAGGTCTACATTTTGTAGTGTAACAATAATACAATCAAATAATGGTTGTAGCATGTAATACAAAGATAGAGGTCAATATTTTAAAGAATAATAATAATATAATTACATATAAATGTGACCATGCGATACAAGCATAGAATCAATTTAATGAATAATGTAATCAAATGGAGTTTTAAGGACTAAATAGAAACATAGAGGTCTGGGTTTGGTCTGAGTTAGGTCTGCTTTTATTGTTACTATTAGTGCTTTCGAAGTATAAGATGTAATCAATTTAAAGAATAATGTAATCGAATGGAGGTTTATGAAGTGAATAGAAACATAGCGGTCTGGGTTAGATCTGCAGGTTAAAGAGTAATAATAAAACAATCAAATGGCAGTTTTACAACTAAATACAAACATAACCGAGTAAAATCACAGAGAGATACTCATAACAGAGTAAAATTGGAATTTTTGTACCTTTACTCAATTGTTCCTAACTCCGGTATTTATCCATAGATTTTCTTCAACAAACGCTTGTTTTTTTCGTAAAAGTGCGATCTATATGTAGACAATAAGACACTGGACATAATTTGACAATTGATATTTTTCCATGGCGATGGAAGAAATATTCGTGTTCTATTTTAGCCGAAAAGATCAAAGTTTCTCATATATATTGGCTCGTAACACTTGAACTATTGAACCGATTGGAAAATAATGTGAAAAACAATTGTTGGAAATTCGATTACCTTTAAAATAGCGTCTTGTGCGACCCAATCGGACGTTTCTAACTCGAGATATGGCCTAAAATGTGAACGTACGTCAGAAAAAAATCGAAAAAAAAATTCAAAAATTCATATAAAGAAAACCTATCTATAGAAAAAAATTTTCTTACGATTTTCGAGTTTAGCAGGCCAAAATACATAAGAAAAAAATTGTGGCATTGAATCTATCAGGCTGTCCCAAAAGTTTTTTTCGCTTTATTAATAAGTAATACATTCACAATATTTTATGTTTTATGTTACATTACTGAATTGTGCACGATTCATTTTCCTTCATTACTGTTACAGCATCGATATCAATGAAATTAGATTCTCTATTTATATAAACACTGCCACGCAAAATAATCGAGCGCAACACCCGAAAGAAACTCTCAGGACAACCTAATACATTTCTTTTTATTTTATTTTGTGAACTAGTGTTACTTTTCATAATTACAGTGGGTGTAGAAAGTATTCGTACACCGATCAATTTTCAAAAAAACTATGTAAATTTGTAATTTATTAACTTATTTTTTATGAACAATGACATTCTACATATTCAAGGAAATCTGTAGAATAGATGGATTACAAAAAGAAATAGCTATTTATGTAAGTTTCTAAATTAACAAGAAAAAAACAATGAATTAATAGAAATGTTGAAGCAACAAGTATTCGCACAACTGTTTGATTTTTAAAACTTCATTAAAAAGAAAAGGATATATATATTATATTATATTATAAGTATATAATACTTCCTTCGTAGGGATTTCCTTTTGATTTTACATTTATTGCAACTCTTCGAAGCATTAAATTGACTAAATTATTAGTTATTCGAAGTGGTATCTTCTTCAATTCCTCTATAAGAACCTTTTTTAAAAGTACTTTACTGGAAATTTGATGTTTTCTAATTCGTACGGAGCAATAAACTAATATGTTTACATTAAAAAACTCTACTGTAAATGGTTCGTCATAAGAATCGTACAAATACTTATTGCTTCTATACATTTACCCACTTTTCCCATTTTTTTGTCAATTTCACAAATTATATTAACTAGTAAATGTTGTTTGGACTATATCCATCTTACAGATTTCTGAGAATATGTAAAATATCATTGATTATAAAAAAAGAAGTTAAGAAACTACAATTTCACACAAAAGCTTTTTGGGAAATTGATCGGTGTACGAATACTTTCTACACTCACTGTTTATGAACAAATTACTAACTCGTGAATACTTGGAACAGCTGTGGCCAGTCTGGAGAGGAACGGTGACGAAACCGCCGCGTGGAAAATTATTTTACATTCCACAACGTCCCTACATGACGTTGGGTACCCTGAGGGATCAAGTGATCTATCCTCACACAAAGGCGGAGATGGTGAGGCGCGGGCAAATGACGGACGACGATTTGAAGAAACTGCTGGACTTGGTTCAGCTGGGTCACCTTCTCGAAAGAGAGAACACCACGAATTCCGGAGGAGCTTGGGATGTCGTGGCAGACTGGATAGACGTCCTGTCGGGTGGCGAAAAGCAACGCATAGCTGTAATACTTTGCTTTCTCTAGATATAATACACGATGTACCGTGCACACTATAACATGGCTTTATTTTTACACAGATGGCTCGGTTGTTCTATCACAAGCCTCAGTTTGCGATTCTGGACGAATGCACGAGCGCCGTAAGCGTGGACGTCGAAGACTCCATGTACTCTTATTGTAGGCAGGCGAATATTACTTTGTTTACGGTTTCGCATCGTCGATCCCTTTGGAAACACCACGAGGTACAGCAGAGTCTTTATTTCTTATTTTAGAATGTAAAGTATCCTACACCGTCTAATTTTTCTTTTTCCATTTCTGGCGACCAGTACTACCTGCAAATGGACGGAAGGGGAGGATTTGAATTCAAGCCGATCGAGGCCGACACCGAAGAATTTGGCTCGTGAATTTTGATGTCCCTTGCGTTTGAAGATGCTTGCCGAAATGCAAGGGACGGTCACGTCGTATTCCAATAAATCTAAAGTAATTGAATGTCGATTCGCTGCGTCGTGTACGACGTCGCACATGCAGTGTACAGCACTATGTATGTATTATATGTATTGTTGTTAGAATTGCACAAAATTTCCGAGTATTGTGTATATTAATATTTTAAAGATAGCGCATAATAACTGTATATTTTGATAACGATATTTTTTTATAAAGAAACATGAAAGCCGTGAAACCGTTACCAATACACTGCGATATAGGCCTTAACGTGATATGTTTCCACGAGTACACTTAACACGTTGATCGCCACGTCACCTATATGTGGGTGACAGTGCTTTTCACTGAAGAACTAAAAATATTAATTGTAAAAGTTAAGCTTCACAGGAAATGAATTTAAATGAAATTCGTGTATTTTGATGAAGTTACAAAACTAAATACCACGACGGATGTTTGATTGTGTAGTCTCCGATAGTTTGAATAATATTTAATCCTAGCAGAAATTTTCAAGAGTATTTCTATGGCAGTCAACGTGTTAAACGTTAACGTGTCGATACATATTCTTCCAGTACGGGAGTGGCGAGTAGAGGAGTATCATTTTTTTGAGGGATTGTAAGATTAAGCTGGCGTTCGACTAAAGCAACGTATTTTTGATACTTGATGATTTTTTCATTCTACGATCTGTAGGTAGTGAACGTTAAACATATTCTCGTTCGTTACGATATTCAAACGTGCATATATTAATATATAAATATATATATATGTCGAAACATTCAGACGCGAAGGAAGTACATGAATACGAAATGTGTATACGAAAGGAAGTACTCGAAATCATTTTTCTACTTTAAGAATGTAATTGTGATTCGTTATGTGTAGATCACATTGAATAGGCATTGCCAGAACAATATATTCGATTGCTGGTCAATAAAAATGCGCAATAAAATTAAAACACCCACGTGAAATGTTCATCCGACACTCGATGTTACGTTATTTTCAGGTATCGAATTCATCTTGAAGTCGCATTCGACTTCAACTGTATAGAAATAGTGTTGGCTTGGTAAATTTTATCAAGTTTATATTGATTTATTTTCAATATCTCAATGAAAGTAATATTGATCACGTGTATAATTTAGGATTTTTTGATTATTTTGTTACAGGAGTAATTTTTTGTTGCTTCGTGAGGGGAAATTATCAGTGCTTTTGAAGTGTAAGATGTAATCAATTTAAAGAATAATGTAATCGAATGGGGGTTTAAGAACTGAATAGAGACATAGCGGTCTGGGTTAGGTCTGCTTTTATTAACATTATTATTAATAGTGCTTTTGAAGTGTAAGATATAATCAATGTAAAGAATAATGTAATCGAATGGGGGTTTAAGAACTGAATAGAGACATAGCGGTCTGGGTTAGGTCTGCAGGCTAAAGAGTAATAATATTACAATCAAATGGCAGCTTTACAACTACATACAAACATAGCGGCCTGGGTTAGGTCTGAATTAGGTCTGCTTTTATTATTATTATTAATAGTGCTTTTTAAGTGTAAGATATAATCAATGTAAAGAATAATGTAATCAAATGGGGGTTTAAGAACTGAATAGAAACATAGTGGTCTGGGTTAGGTCTGAGTTAGGTCTGCAGGTTAAAGAGTAATAATAATACAATCAAATGGCAGTTCTATAACTACATACAAACATAGCGATCTGAGTTAGGTCTAGGTTAGGTTTAAATGTTAAAGAGTAACAGTAATACAATCAAATAATGGTTGTACCATGTCATACAAACATAGAGGTCAATATCTTAAAGAATAATAATAGTATAATTAAATAAGAATGTGACCACGTGATACAAGCATAGAGGTCCACATTGTACAGAGTAACAGTATTACAATCAAATTGCAGTTTCAAACTTAAATACAAACATAGAGGACAATATTTTAAAGAATAATAATAATATAATTAAGTAAAAATATGACCACGTGATACAAGCATAGAAGTCTACATTTTGTAGTGTAACAATAATACAATCAAATAATGGTTGTAGCATGTAATGCAAAG
>NC_071984.1:1269207-1281602 GCF_026283585.1 Hylaeus volcanicus | reverse complement strand
ATAATTACATATAAATGTGACCATGCGATACAAGCATAGAGGTCTACATTTCAAAGCCTACATAACAATCCTACAATCAAATGCTTCAAGCACATAATGAACCCAGAGATTATCCAAAGATACCAACTTCTCCGTTATCAGATACGCATAAATCCCATCCAATCCTCCACCCAAAATTAATTCCCTCAATCTCCATCTACAAAATCGTCATTCAAACATTTCCGCCTAATTCTCCGCCATTTTCGCATCCAAAACGCGCGCGCGCGTTGCGCCCGCTACAAGTAATGGCGCCTCGCCTTCGGTCCGCCATGTTGGTTGACCGTTGATCGGCCGGGTTCTGGGAACCTAGCAGAAGTCCGGGGCTATCGGCTATTCAGTTGCTGGGACGCGAGTCGCAGGGATCGAGTGGCCGAGGCTCGTGTGCGTAGTGCGTGCGAGGCAGATAAGAATAAAGAAGGTTGCAAGAAGAAGAAAAAGAAGAATAAAGGAGGTAGACTCGTCGACGTACGTGTGGATCGGGGGCGTGAAGTGGCAAGAAGAAATAGTGTGTGCTAGTAAATTGTTGGAATAATATTCGCGATATTAGCGAGAAATATTCTCGATATCGGCGAGAAATAGTCGAAAGAATCTATTGAAACTCGAGGAATCGGGAGAAAAAGAATTGCTCGTCCACAATCCGCAATCGAACAACTCCCCTCCCCTCCCTTACTCCCGTACTCCCCTCCCGTACTCCCCGCTCTGTCCCTTTCTCCACCTTTTCACCGTGTCCGCTTCTCTCTCTCTCTCTCTCTCTCTCTCTCCTAGTGTCTCTCCTCGTGGCGTGCGCATTCCCGAAGACACCGCGATCGGTCCTTGCTCGCTACTGCGCTCGTGGAACGCGAGGAGCGCGTCTCGGTACAGCCAGGACGCCGGGAAGCACAGGTGCAAGTGCGGGTGCGGGTGCGTGGCAGTTTCATACATCGTGTAGTATAAAGGACGTGTACGGTCCGTGATAGACGCGAGCTGGAACAAAGTAGGTGCGCGAAGTCGTCCGACACGGTTGGAAAGGTGTCGTTGGCGGTTGCCGTGGCAGAATGGACGGTAGCGCAGGGCCGCCGTCGGACGTGACGACGGCAATGGGAAGTGAAAACGACGAAGGATCGAAGGTGCGACGAGACATCGATGATACGACCGCCTCTTCCGCGGCTGGTTCGAGTGCGGCTACGTACGCTACGTCGCAGCAGGAGTATCGCGCTCAGGGTTCGATAAGGGCCGGCTCCGCATCTCCGCTCCCTGCGGCCTCGTCTTCGTCGTTGTCCTCTTCCTCCTCCTCCTCCGCCTCGTCCTCCTCCTCTTTCGCCTCGTCGTCGCCGCCGCAGCCGGGGTGTGGCTGCGTCGCCGCCGCTGTCCTCGAGCCCGACGAAATTACCATCAGCATCACACCGACCACCGGTGGACAGTTCGATCTCACTATTGATCGCACCGACACCGTCGAGAACCTTAAGAAAAGCCTCTCCAAGAGGCTCAAGGTCGCCAAGGAACGCATTTGTTTACTGCATCGCGATAGGTTCGTATCACCCATCGAAATAATTGTATCTAGAGACGAATTGATTTCGTGTTAGAATCAGGAGACTCTTTTCGTTTAAACATAGCGTGTATCGTTTAACTTTATCGCAGCGAACGTGGTCGCGAGCGGTGCGCCGCGTACCGTCCTGAGGAATCTTGAAAAAGAATAACGCTCAGCTGATGTACTCGTACGCGATGATCATCCTTCGGATCTCTGGTTATAAGAGATCCTTTTTATAACAGTATATGTATATGTACGCGACGCAGGTGATGCGTTCGATCTTTCCCATCGAAATTTCAGTTGTTCGTTTCTCTCTCCGTGGGAGGAGAGAGAGAGAGAGAAGAAAAAAGAAAGACGGCAGGTTAGTTGCCGTGCACGGCGTTGAGGTTCGAGAGAGAGAAAAGAGCGGCGATGCGACGCGAGAAAAGGAGAGAGTGGGCATAATATTCGTAGGCGTCGTGGGGGCCGATCCTCCTTCGCATGAGATATATATATATATATATAGCGCGATGTACAGGGTGTCCCAAAAATGTTGTACCACCTTGAAAGGGGTGGATCAGGAGGTGATTTCAAACTTTTTCCTCCCGGACCACCCCTTTCAAGGTGTTATAACATTTTTGCGGCACCCTGTATATACAGGGTGGAGGTGATTTTAAACAACTTTTTCCTTAGTGAAAATGTTGTCCGAGGTTTTATTAAGTAGATATTAACGGAAATCCCCGGACCAATCAGAGCGCTCCATCAACATTCTCGCGCTCTGATTGGACAATGTTTTTCCGTTAATATCTCCTCAACGAAACCTGGGACAACATTTTCGCCAAGGAAAAAGGTGTTTCAAATCTCCTCCCGAATCTTCTAATATTTTTGGGACACCCTGTATGTACAGAGTGGAGGTGATTTCAAACAACTTTTTCCTTAGCGAAAATATTGTCCGAGGTTTCGTTAAGAAGATATTAAGCGAAAACCCCGGACCAATCAGAGCGTTCCATCGGCAATCTCGCGTGCTGATTGGTCAATGTTTTTCCGTTAATATCTCCTCAACGAAGCCTGAGACAACATTTTCGCCAAGGAAAAAGTTGTTTGAAATCACCTCCCGAACCACCCCTTTCAAGGACCTCCACCATTTTTGGGACATCCTGTATAGCGGAGAGGAAGGTTGGCATACCATAGACTCGGGAGTAGGAGGTGGCGGAGGTGGTGTAGTAGGTAGAATATCTCGGGAATCGCGTTCTCGTAAAGTGGAACAATGACAGCGTGATGTGGAAGGAGGAAGAGAAACAGTTGAACGGAAAAGACGACGGCGACGGGGCCGGCTATTCCCGTACGCAACACATCGCTGGAATTTTCTCTCTCTTCATCCCTCCTCCTTTCGCCGTCCCTCTCGCTGTCTCTCTCCCGCCCTCTCCTTTTCTCGATCTTGCGTATCGCGAGTAGCAATGGGCATTTGATTCTCCTCGCTCGCGAATTTCCGGATGATAACCTCGCGTAAAGATTAACCTTTTCGACGTGGGACGATTTTCTATGGAAATTCTAAGGGGTCGGGACGTCGGCAGGGACGCGGTCGTAACCATAAGCGCCCCGAGCACGCGAACGACATTTTCAAATTCGTCGAATGAATTTTTTAAGGACATCTTGTAGGGAATGGCGACACATCGGTTTTAAGAATGCAGGTCTCTGAATAATGAACATTTTGGATCGAAACTTTTTTCATATATGTAGTGGGTTTTTCTCTAAATTGAAATCCAAATTTTTTATAAATAAAAGGAAAATCTTGTTAAGAATTCGCTGGAGGGTAACACAAAATTGTCCGTAAAAATTATTTTTCACTTCCTCGGTCGAAATGAAGTATATTTTGTTAAATAACATGTGGGCGTAACTTTTGTTGTTTACGAGAAAAAAATTCCGAACGAATAGAAGAAAAATGGTTCGAAAAATAAAAAGTGATCCTTTGAAAAAATGTCTTAAACAAAAGTTGTAGATATCGATGAGATATGAAATTGTTATCAAATATTAAAAGGTACCGATTTTGATTAACTTTTTACAGAGTTGATGATACTATTAACAAATGGAAGCAATTTTTGCTGAAATGCAAGACATTTTTTTAGTAGCGATGATTAAATTGGAAGGCGTGACAAAAATCATCAAAGTATTATTATTTAGTATTCATCTTATAAAAAATATACAGGGTGTCCCAAAAATATTAGAAGTCCTTGAAAAGGGTGATTCGGGAGGTGATTTGAAACAACTTTTTCCTTTGCGAAAATGTTGTACGAGGCTTTGTTGAGGAGATATTAACGAAAAACACTGACCAATCAGAGCACGAGTATGTCGGTGGAGAGCTCGCGGTAGCGTATGAGCGCGGGCACCTAGCGCGTAGCCACGCCTACTGCTGGCGCTCCACTGGCATACTCGCGCTCTGATTGGTCAGTGTTTTCCGTTACTATCTCTTCAACGAAGCCTCGAACAACATTTTCGCTAAGGAAAAAGTTGTTTCAAATCACCTTCCGAACCACAGGCCCTGCAAAAGATTTGAACCCGGCCCCGCAAAAGGTCACGCCGGCTCTGCGTGCTACCATTCGTGTGTCATCGCGAGTCTCATACCTGTCTGTTAGTCATCCTCGTTGCACGTAGAAGGAGTTACTTTTTCTTTTTGTCCGTGTTTGCGTTTTTCTCGCCGATGGCCATCCGTCGGGGACACGTTGAATCTCGAGTACGTCTCGTAAGATAGAGGTCATCGGTTATTACTAATAAATTCTTAACAAAGTTTACGGTCCAAATTCGAATTACTCGCGTCATCGTGCACCAGAACGGATCGAAGCTGCGTTTTATTTATCGACGCTTCGATGTATCAAAATAATTCGAGTTTATCGACCGCGGAATTTCGATCGGTCCTCCGAACGTCGCTTTACAATTGAGAAATATCTCGCGGATAATCGACGATTTCGCGCGGCTAACCGAGAACGAGGGTTCGAAGCAAACAAGGGGCCGCGATATAGTGGCTTGACCTCAGGAACGATAGCAAGGAGAGAACAATATTTATAGTACCGCAGACAAGAATGTCCCTGTCCTATCTTACGTTATGTATTTATATTTGCCTCGTTTTAGACGTCGCTTATTCTTAGAACGTTCGCGTGGCCATGCTTTTCTCTCTTTCTCATTCATATCGGTCCCCGACGCCTAAAATATACGCGGCACGGCTTTCGATTTTTCCAAAGTTTCAAATGTCACGGTCTAGCCGATTGCTACGCCCCTTTCACGTTTTACGGGACACGCAACGAGTGACTGCTTTGTCCAAACAAAACGTTTTGTTTTCGTCGATCCGTCGCAGTGCGATAAGCTTCCCAGAAACAAATCCTTCTGACGAATCTACAACTTTAACCTTACGACTGTACAACTTCACCGCAGGGTCTACAGGACCGTATTAACGATGTCGAGGGGCCTCGGGCAAATCGGTACAATAGATCATTCGTTAAAATTTTTAGATATTGCAGACAGGTTCGTAAGAAGCACGACGTTAATTTTTTTGAATTTCTCATTGCCTAGGATTCTATTTGTAAACTATATTCAGGGCTGTATTAAGAACGTTGTGGACCCTGGGAGAAATGAGTACACATTTGGTTTTTCATTAAAATTTCATTTTGACAGACGGGGTCGTAGACAGGGCTGTATGAGCACGCTGGGTAGTTATTTGGGGCGCCACAAACCAAGAGGCACCACGCTAATTTTTTTTTTCATTTGTCATTGCTTGCTTGGAATCTTCTTTTATTTTAGTCTAGATTATATAAAGGAAATAAATTTAACAAAAGGCCTAGCGCATTTATTTGCTCAGAGGGTCAGGATGTAGTTAATACTGCCCTGATAGTAGGATCAATTTTAGCGACAAATACGTCAAATTTAACTTTTCATAAATTAGCACAGGACCCCTCAATATGTGAAATAAATAGGCTTGTCATGAAAATTTTAGGCCATAGTTGAAAATCACTCGTGATTTTCAAGTTTGGTTCGAGATTATTATCACGAGTCAGACTCGTGATTTTCAAAATTGGACTAAGATTGCCATCACGAGCCAGACTCGTGATTTCCAAGTTTGGTTCGAGATTATTATCACGAGTCAGACTTGTGATTTTCAAATTTGGATTAAAGTTTTCATCACGAGTCGGACTCGTGAGAATACTGCAAGAGGTTAAAGACACTATTTTCAATTGCATGCAAAAATACAGGGTGTCCCAAAAATGTTGGAGGTCTTTGAAAAAGGTGGTTCGGGAGGTGATTTGAAACAACTTTTTCCTTAGCGAAAATGTTGTCCGAGGCTTCGTTGAGGAGATATTAACGGAAAACCCCGGACCAATCAAAGCGCGAGCGTGCCGGGGGACCGCCCGCGGTAGGCGTGGCCTACGCGCTAGGCGACTGCCCTCCGCCGGCATACGCGCGGTCTGATTGGTCCGGGGTTTTCCATTCATATCTTCTCAACGAAGCCTCGAAAAATATTTTCGCTAAGGAAAAAGTTGTTTCAAATCACCTCCCGAATCACCTCCTTCAATGTGTTACAACATTTTTGGAACACCCTGCATACACAGGGTAGAGGTGATTTGAAACAACTTTTTCCTTAGCGAAAATATTGTCCGAGGCTTCGTTCAGGAGATATTAACAGAAAACCCCGACCAATCAGAGCGCTCCAACGGTATACTCGTGCTCTGATTGGTCCGGAGATTTCCGTTAATATCTTCCCAACGAAGCTTCGTACAACATTTTCGCAAAGGAAAAAGTTATTTCAAATCACCTCCCGAACCAGCCCTTTCAATGACTTCCAACATTTTTGGGATATCCTGTATATCACGTAATACCAAATCCAGTAATACGTGCAACAATTGTATGCAATCTATATATTCTATATATACAAACCGTACACAAAAGTTGGAAAACCATCATTGAACCACCATTGACTACTCGTGGTAAATTTAGTATTAATATCATCTAGTGTGTCGTCATCATAGCGTCATTAATGTCTATTCGTCATCATTCATCATTTTCTATAATACAAGGTCTTATACATCAAATATTGACTACTTTACATGAAAATATTTACGTGCATGAATGTAGTACAAAAATATAACTGCTACCCTAAATCCTTCTTTATTGTTAAGATTACAAAAGAGCTTCAAATCCTGGATCGTTTCTCCATCGCTTTTTAGTAACAAACACCACCAAAGTATTTCTCCCTATGGAAGTGAAATTCCCGGAGAGGAAGTTGCACAACAACTTCCGCGTTATGCTAAGTCAATATCAATTTCTCGTGTGCCATTCGCGGCATGATAGGATGTCGACTGTCGCGATACCGCGGCTTATCGTATTGCCTAATCTCTCGGATTGTGTCGTTATCGTTCCTTTTTCTTTTTGTCTCTGTGATCACGATGACGTACAGTCGGTACAATGTCATCGAGTTGTCCTCGGATCGCTTCGTTACGATTTACGTAATTGTTAATATTTTATCTCCCGAAAGCATGGCCATGCAGATTCGTAATTACTCGAAAATGATAACCGAAAATTGCAAGGATGTAATAGGGATCGAGATTAATTAATTAAAATTATGTGTTTGGGGTTTTTGTCCAGGCTTTTCTAAGTAAGATGGCCGCGTCATGTTTTGCACGATAAAAGACGAACCGTCTTCAATCGTTGTTACTCTATAATAATTTCAGTAATCGTTAGTCTATAATATAATTTCTCTGAATATTTTCATTCCGTCGAAGAATGATCGCGCGAACGCGTGGAACTCTTAGAATTACGTTATCAACTAATAATTTTGCAATTGATGTTCCAGGCAATTGCGGGAGGGAACGCTGGAGGAAAATCGTTTACAAGATGGCAGTCGTCTCACGTTGTTACCGAGCGTAGAAACTGGCTTGCTGGTAAGTCGTATTTTTTACGAGAAAGGGCTCGATTTCCTTTTACAGGAGTCAATACGTAGCCAGAAATTCGATTCTTTCGTGTTACTACGCCTTAGAATCACAATTTTAAGGAGAATCCTAAAATATCACGAGTTGATTTCCTTGAAACTATTTTATTTTCAATGGATGAAGAGTTATCGGTCGATAACCGTTATCGGGTCGGGTTACCGACCGGTAAATATGATTAAACGTAATAATTTTCGTTTTTACAACGTGTAATAATTACCTTACCTATTGGAAATGTTCTCAAATTAATATTTATGATTTCATGATTTGTTGCAAAAATTCAATTTTAGGGAAAAGGGTCTTTTAAGTTTTCAATTTTTATCTATGAAACTAGACGTCGTATGAATAAACCGTAAATATAAAAAAAGTTGCATTTTGTCATTCTCTATAAGGAGATATTTTTTTTAAATTCGATCGTTCGACTGTTGTTTTTTTTTTTCTTTAAGACAACAAGGACAGAAACAACATCTTATAACCTTTCAATTTTTATTTTCGAAACTAAACACCCTATGAATAAACTGTAAATAGAAAAAAGTTTCCTTTTATCATCCTCTATAACGTGATATTTTTCTCAAATTCATCAAAATAAGTATTTGAAAATTAACGATGATTTCATTTTTACTATTGCAAGTGTAATTGAATTCAGAGAAAAAAGATCTTCCAAGTCTTGAATTTTTATCTCTGAAACTAAATGTCCTATAAACAAACTGTAAATACAGAAAAGTTTCGTCTTAACATTCCCTATAATGTGGTATTTTTCTCAAATAAGTAATTGTCAACTAACAATGTATTCATTGAAAATATAATGGAATTCAGAGAAAAAAGATCTACCAAGTTTTGAATTTTTATCTCACAAACTAAACGTCCTGTAAAGAAATTGTAAATACAAAAAAGTTTCGTCTTAACATTCCTTATAAGGTGGTATTTTTTTCTAATCCGTCAAATAAGTAATTGTCAACTAATGATACTTTCAGTTTCACCATTGCAAATGTAATAGGATTCAGGAGCAAAAGGTCTTCTAAGTTTTGAATTTTTATTGTGAAAACTAAACGTCCTATGAACAAACTGTAAATACAGAAAAGTTTCGTCTTTTCATCCCCTATAAGGAGGTATTTTTTTTTAAATTCACACCAGCAAAAATCGTCCCGCAGTCGATAGCCCTCTCGGTCGGTAATACGTCAAGGCGTGTTTATTTCGTCGTATCTGCGATCGCAGGCCAGATATCGCGTCGTGGCTCGTCTCGAAAACCGTTCGTCGTCGCGGAGGATGTGCTCGCAAACAGGAATTCTCCCAAGAGTAGCAGAAAACGTACGCGATCGGGACAAACGCCGTTAACTCTGCCCGTTCGTGTATCATCGGGTCACTTGGTTTCTCGGTCATCATCGTATCGTGCTTTATTTTCCGGTGCTATTGCGTGTCGCGTATTCTTTTTCTGACGATCGCTGGACGTCGCCAACAGTAACGAGCGTAATTCCGTCGTACGTCTTAGTTCACGATTTCGTCGTTTACTGTCCAATGGAACGGTACTCGTACACTGGTGAACTCTTCTCGATACCTCGCACCAGAAAGAGGAACGTGCGTTAACACTTTCAGTGCCGGACATACGAGTCTAAAATGTTGTTCTTGTACACGGAGTCGGTTGCACAATTTGCGGGGACCCTCGTTCAAAAGGCGCTGGAAACAAATGGCGTTGATGGTTGTTAATCTGCATAATTTTTAAAAATATGTTGTTCTCTTAATAATGAATGTTTCGAATTGAAAATTTTTTTTCTTCGAGATCTCGTCGAACTCTATGAAAAAGATATAGAAAGTTTTTCTCTAAAGTAAAAATCTAATTTTTTTAAAATACAAGAAGCATTTTTTTGAAGACTTTCCAAGGGGACCCCTGCCAATTTTAGTAAAAATCTAAAATTGTCTATAAAAATTATTTTTCACTTCTTCGGCCAAAATGAAGTATGTTTCGTTAAATAACACGTAGGCGTAACTTTTATTGTTTACGAGAAAAAAATTCCGATAGAAAACAAGAAAAAAGGTTTGAAAAAAAAGTGATCCTTTGAAAAAATGTTTTAAACAAAAGTTGTGCATGCCGATGAGATATGAAATTGTCGTCAAATACATTTTGTCGAGAAACGAATATTTCTCGAGATATTTCTGTAGAACGTTAACACCTTTCACTATCGAATTTTTTTCTCGTAAATAATAGGAGTCACGAATAAATCCGTAAATATAAAAAAATTTCGTCTTGTCATTCCCTACAAGAAGACATTTTTTAAAAATCAATTTGGCGAATATAAAAATTCCACTCCAGTTGCGCGGGGCGCTCGAACTGCGATCGCGTCCCTGTCAGCGAGCAAGCCCCTTCGAATTTCCACGTTTCCAAAAATCGTTCCTCGGTGATAACGCCTATGAAAAGTCACGTCACCCGTTTATGGGTGACGTGGCGATGAACGTGTTAAAGGATATAACTCCGCGGTTATCCGATTTGAATCGATAAAAATAAAGCTCGCCATGGTGCACGCGCATAAGTACAAAGGATACGGTCCTCTCTCCCTCGCCCCTCTCTTTCTCTTTCGTCGGAACAGAGTCTAGGCAGTGCTGGAGGCTCTGGCAACAGCGCATCTCGGGTCCTTATCGCGACCGAGCTCGTTCGCATGGCTGTCAAGGGGACCGCCCGTTCGAGTCTCGGTCACCCGCAGTCAATTTTAAAGTGTGCTCGTGTGTAGGTATATGTAGCGAGGCTCCGGCCACGATCACCGCTAACCGGATATATACAAGGTGTCCCAAAAATGTTGTAACACCTTGAAAGAGGTAGTTCGGGAGGTGATTTGAAACAACTTTTTCCTTAGCGAAAATGTTGTCCGAGGCTTTGTTAAAGAGATATTAACGGAAAACTCCGGACCAATCAGAGCACGAGTATACCGTTGGAGCGCTCTGATTGGTCGGGGTTTTCTGTTAATATCTCCATAACGAAGCCTCGGACAATATTTTCGCTAAGGAATAAGTTGTTTCAAATCATCTCCACACTGTATATACAGAGTGTCCCAAAAATATTAGAAGTCCTTGAAAAGGGTGATTCGGGAGGTGATTTAAAACAACTTTTTCCTTAGCGAAAATGTCTGCAGCTTCGTTGAGAAGATATTAACTGAAAACACTGACCAATCAGAGCGCGAGGTGGCCGCGCTCCTCAACCAATCAGAGCGCGCGTATGCCGGTGGAGCGGCCGCGGTAGCGAAGGTTACGCGCTAAGCGGGCGCGCTCATACGCTACCGCTGGCGCTCCACCGGGATACTCGCGCTCTGATTGGTCGGGATTTTCCGTTAATATCTCCTCAACGGAGCCTCGGACAACATTTTCGCTAAGGAAAAAGTTGTTTCAAATCACCTCCCGAATCACCCCTTTCAAGGTGTTACAACATTTTTGAGACACCCTGTATATACGTATTCTTTCGTGGGTGGTTACGGGGAAACGGGGCGAGACCTACGCCAGTTTCGCACGGCACAGTTGATCGGCCCGATCGCTTCTCTCCGCCTCCCAATCGACACGCATCTCGAGTTCCTTTGGCTCTTTCGTGTTTCCTTTGTATCGTATACCTTCTACGCTGTTATTCAATATAACAGAATGCAGGCATTTCCGATGAATGGAATAAATGGAATTTTATGGATTGCATTTCCCGGTAGTTCGAGCTAGGTCCAAAAAGAAAAATTATACCACGTGGACGTACAGGGTATCTCGTATATAAGAGGTACGATAAAGTCCTAGGGAATTTTCTAGAATCATCGTATCTGATTTTCTGGTATTTTCTGGTTCTCTAAGTCTAGTACTCTCTACTCTCCTGTAGTTCATCCTCCTTCACAAATTATGAAGCACCCTGTATATACACTGTTCGCAGTCGAACAGATGATCGCCAAAGTGAATTACCCCCGGGTCTAGAGATCTCTAGGTACCCGCAGATTCACCGCAAAACGAACGCGCCTGTAAATCGAATTACCGAATATACGATGACCGTCAGTGCGAAGGAAGTCCGTTAGGTGTACCGGGGGGTTGCCCTAGCTGCGCCGTCGAGGGTCTGAGCCGCGGTTCCGCGAGGTTTCCTCTCTTCTGCAGGTCTTCTCAGTTTCCATCTCTCGACGTAGCCTCATCGATTGCAACCTCATCTTGCCAGCTGGATGAACGGACGGACGCGAAGCGAAAAAACCGTTATCGGTATTCAGCGTTTCGTCGAAGAAACGGATAGAGACGGGAGAGGCTCTTTCGAGTCTCGCGAACGATTCTTCTGTAGTCCGTAATCGCTTTAGAGACGACGCGGTATCGGTAAGATAGGTACAAAGGAGGATGATATATTGGGTTTTTAATCCAATCCGCTAGTCGAGCTTTTCAGCTGCGGCTGTAGATTCTTTTTTACGAGGAGTGGGAGAACTACGCTTTGTCGTCTATGATAACTTTGTACTATATTTATGGGTGCGTTATCGTTTGTGATAGATAGACGATTAGGGGAATATTTTTAATAAATTGCAGCCTTACAGGCAATTTGTAACAGGGAACCCTAACGCGCTCATGGAGCAGATGCTGAGCTGCTAAGTGAGCGGTTGCGATCTTTCAGATGTGCAACGATTGTATAGGGATTTCATTATTGTTAACCTCTTGCACTATTTTCACTAGTCTGACTAGTGATGAAAAGTTTAGGGCAAATTTGAAAATCACGAGTCAGACTCGTGATGAAAGTTTTAGGGCAAACTTGAAAATTACGAGTCACGCACGCGAAGAGAGTTTTAAGCCAAATTTGAAAATCACGAATCAGACTCGTGATGAGAGTTGTAGGGCAAATTTGAAAATCACGAGACTCACTCGTGTTGAAAATTTTTGGCCAAATTTGCAAATAACGAGTCCGGCTCGGGATG
>NC_071984.1:1268800-1269197 GCF_026283585.1 Hylaeus volcanicus | reverse complement strand
TGAAAATTTTTGGCCAAATTTGCAAATAACGAGTCCGGCTCGGGATGAAAATCTTGAACCAAAGTTGACAATCACGAGTCTGGCTCGTGATGAAAATTTTAGGCCACATTTGAAAATCACGAGTATGGCTCGTGATGAAAATCTTGAACCAAAGTTGAAAATCACGAGTCTGACTCGTGATGAAAATTTTTAGCCAAATTTGAAAATCACAAGTTTGACTCGTGATGAAAATTTTTGGCCAAATTTGCAAATAACGAGTCCGGCTCGGGATGAAAATTTTAGGCCAAATTTGAAAATCACGAGTATGGCTCGGGATGAAAATTTTAGGCCAAATTTGAAAATCACGAGTATGGCTCGTGATGAAAATCTTGAACCAAAGTTGACAATCACGAGTCTG
>NC_071984.1:1266407-1268790 GCF_026283585.1 Hylaeus volcanicus | reverse complement strand
TGGCTCGTGATGAAAATCTTGAACCAAAGTTGACAATCACGAGTCTGGCTCGTGATGAAAATCTTGAACCAAAGTTGACAATCACGAGTCTGGCTCGTGATGAAAATCTTGAACCAAACTTGAAAATCACGAGTCAGACTCGTGATGAAAATCTTGAACCAAACTTGAAAATCACGAGTCTGACTCGTGATGAAAATTTTAGGCCAAATTTGAAAATCACGAGTCTGACTCTTGATGAAAATCTTGAACCAAAGTTGAAAATCACGAGTCTGGCTCGTGATGAAAATCTTGAACCAAAGTTGAAAATCACGAGTCTGGCTCGTGATGAAAATTTTAGGCCAAAGTTGAAAATCACGAGTCTGGCTCGTGATGACAATCTTGAACCAAACATGAAAATCACGAGTCACGCACGTGATGAAAATTTTAGTCCAAATTTGAAAATCACGAATCTGGCTACATCGATTCTAACCATCGTAAATTCATTTCAGGCGCAACGTCCAGAGCAGAGCGTGATGCAAGCGCTGGAGAGCTTGAACGACTCCCAGGTGAACGACTTCCTCTCCGGCAAGGCCCCTCTGAACCTCACCATGCGATTAGGCGATCACATGATGCTCATACAGCTGCAACTGTCCACGGTGACGCCAGCCTCGCCGACCGGCAACCAGACAACGTCCAACACGACGGGTCTGACCATCGGTGGGAGCAGCTCGAACGGTTCCAACGTGCCCGCCAGCCACGTCTCGACGTCCCTGCAGAGCAGACGTTCGACGGTGTTAGCCGCTCGTTCGACGACGAGCGCCTCTACGAAGCTGCAAAACGGCACCGCGGCTGCGCGAACCTCGTCGTTGATAAGCAGCTTGGTGTCGGCGTTGCACGCCGCGGCCAGCTGCAGCACCAGCCTCTCGACAGCCACCACGACGACCAGTCCTATCTGTTCGAGCCGCGCGACGACTGCCTCCTCCGTTTCCTCGACGTCCTACTCGCCCATCAGCCCGCCGCACTCGTCCTTCTGCGCCAGCCAATCGCAGAGCCCACGCACAGGCACCAACCGCTGCCCCGCATCGCCCAACGGTAGCTCCACCACGTGTTCCTCGTGCCGTTTCTACCACCATTACCACCATCTCTACCACATCTACAGCCGCCTTTCCAACCGCCATCATCACCACCATCACCATCACCATCACCATCACCACCACTCTAGGAGCAAATCGTCACCGTCACCCTCGCCCTCGCCCTCGCCCTCGCCCTCACCCTCACCCTCACAGTTACCGAACACCTCGCAGTCGTCGTCAGCAACCCCCGCCGTCGACCACATGCAACACTCTACCTCTGTCGGCCACGGATGCGCGGATTCCACGCCCTACGACATCACGCCGCCAAGGAAAAAGCTCTGCACCGCTCACCACCACGGCCAACCATCAACGAACGCCACTGAGCCCTCCAGGAGTATCGTCATGGACGACACCAGACCCCAGAGCCCTACCTCCACTATGAACGAGCAGAACTCGAAGGCCGCGACCTTAGACACCAGGGCGCTCGCAGAAGCCTCGCGTAACCTGACGCAGAAGCTGAAGCAGCTCTCCTCTGAGGTACTCACCTCGCGGGTCGACCTCGCAGAGGTATACATTATTACCGATGCCAGTTCCCCCTGTGTACCACTATTTCGTATATATGTAAAACAGTGTGGCTGTCCAGGTCCTAAGAGATGATGGTTCAGGTTACCGATACTTAGAATCCGCATAAGAGACTGAATATTATTGCGTATCCTATTTGTAAAGAGAATTGTATTTGTATATTGTGAGAGACTCGCGGGTTCTCTTAGGTCCTTAAGCGTAGTTTTATAATTGCATGATCTGAGAAGAGTATCGCTATTTTTGAAAGTCTTAGTTCATCGCATCTTTGCGATTATTTGGAAGAGAGTAACGCTGTGTTTGTCAAACTGAAATCTGTGTATTCTTGGGAGACTGAGTTTTAGAGGAACTATTAATTTTAAAGGCGGATTGTTAACGAAAAGAAATCTGGATTAAATGTTAGATTCTATTTTGAGGAACTTTTAGGCTTGTAGACATTTGCGAATCGCAGTCAGGCAGTCAATGTAAACGTTTCTTTTATTGCTGTTCGTTAAAAGAATTACTTCAGTCTCGAGCAGAGCTGTAATGATTAATTTTGTACTCATTACAATTTGGAATAATTACTTTGGAATTAGAAAGTAGTTGTTTAAGTGATTCTTGATTACTTTGTTTTTCGTAATTATGCAATACTTTACTCATAATTACTGGTAGTAGTTAAGTAATTGCAAGTACCATGCGACGAATGGCAATTATTTAATTACTTGATCAAAGTAATCATTACGTAATGGTAATTAAAAGACTGTGGATTTTTA
>NC_071984.1:1264795-1266397 GCF_026283585.1 Hylaeus volcanicus | reverse complement strand
AAGACTGT
Organism: Hylaeus volcanicus; assembly: GCF_026283585.1. Classification (NCBI taxonomy): domain Eukaryota; kingdom Metazoa; phylum Arthropoda; class Insecta; order Hymenoptera; family Colletidae; genus Hylaeus; species Hylaeus volcanicus. The sequence continues at coordinate 1,266,389 of NC_071984.1, read as the reverse complement.
GGATTTTTATGCATTTATGAGAAGTTTGAAAAACTTATAGGAAGTACAAAAAGCTACAAAATGCACGCAATGTGCAAGAATATAAAAATAATGAAAGTAAAGTTCACATTATAATATTTTGCAGGTTAAGTTCTATTATTGTAGGTACATTAGCAAAGATTTTATTTTGCATAAAGATCCAGAGTCTAGTAATTAACCCTTTGCCCTCGAGGCCTTTCTGAAAAACTTATAGGAAGTACAAAAAGCTACAAAATGCACGCAATGTGCAAGAATATAAAAATAATGAAAGTAAAGTTCACATTATAATATTTTGCAGGTTAAGTTCTATTATTGTAGGTACATTAGCAAAGATTTTATTTTGCATAAAGATCCAGAGTCTAGCAATTAACCCTTTGCACTTGAGGCCTTTTTTTCTGGTATTTGCCAGCAACTCGAGATGTTTCTTAGCATTCTATTGCCATGAATTCTAAGCTATCTAGATTTGAGAATAAGGTCACCTTTACCTCATTAACAATCATTTTATCGACACTTTGAGCTCCAAAGAAATGAAACCTAAAGAAACATTAGGTATTGTAGATTGCTGCGTGGAACCTAACAGTGACTAAAAGTCACCTCTCGAGTGCCAAGTGTCAATAATGTACAGCTCTGTTTTTGAGTAGCGTTGAACAGATCCCAAGAGGGCCTATACAGGTCCATGATTTCTGTATGAAAAACACTGTGCAGTGCATGCAATTATCACAACTACTGCCTAAAAATGCCAGTATTCTTAAATGATATACAACCGACGAATAAATACATAACAATCCTAACTAAGCTTTTTTCAAACACAGGAAAACTCAAGACGCAGGCAAGGTGCAATAATAGAGAGTATGAATCACCACGGAAAAGGCGTCTACTCCGGTACGTTTAGTGGGACCCTGAACCCAGCCCTTCAAGACAGACACGGACGTCCGAAGCGAGACATAAGCACTATCATTCACATTTTGAACGACCTACTGTGCGCCACGCCGGCCGCCACGGCGGGTCACTACAGGCATCACCAGAGGCACTCGAGCGGCCGTCAACAGTCTTCGACGTCTCCGTCCCCGGCTGGAACGACAACCACCGAGAATGGCGCATCGACGTCCATCGGTTGCCATGATTCCACCTCACCTGGATACTCCACCGGTACTAGATCGATATATGATCGTGGTAGAACCTCGCTTATTGGGACAGAATGGTGGAGTCTTGATAAATAAGTAGTTTAGATGATAGAGGGTAGATTCATGAAGGTATTGGGTTCATACACAGATAGCTGGAGGGTTCTGAGCTCAGTTATAGGAGGGTAGAGGGTGCTAGGTGCTAGTTATTGGGGGGGGGGGGGTTAGAGGGTGCTGAGCTCGGATATAGGGGAGCTAGAGGCCTCTAAATTTGACTGTAGGGGATGTAGAGGCTTCTAAATTTTACTATAGGGGATCTAGAGGCTTCTAACCTTGGATATAGGGGAGCTAGAGGCTTCTAAATTTGACTATAGGGGATCTAGGGGCTTCTATGTTTGACTGTAGGGAATCTAGAGGCTTCTAAGCTTGGATATAGAGGAGTTAGAGGCTTCTAA
>NC_071984.1:1264496-1264785 GCF_026283585.1 Hylaeus volcanicus | reverse complement strand
GGATATAGAGGAGTTAGAGGCTTCTAAATTTGACTATAGGGGATCTAATGGCTTCTAAGTTCGGTTATAGGGAGCTAGATGCTTCAGAGGTTGGCTACAGTGGAGAGATTGGTGAGGGTACTAGAAGGTAGAGGTTAGAAAGTACTAGGACTGAGCTGAGAGAGTACTAGGTTCAGATACAATGAGCTAGAGGGTCCTGAGCTCACCTATAGGGGTGTAGAGAGTAGAGGGTTAGATACAGGGAGCTAGAGAGCACTGAGCTCTGATATAAGTGGGCTAGAGAGTACTA